>NC_134578.1:26492500-26560000 GCF_050947875.1 Dermacentor variabilis | reverse complement strand
ACTACGGAAGCGGTTGCGCGTCAAATTAACACTTCTGTGCCCGCCGCTGTAGCTTTGTGGCTATGGTCGCGCGTTCAATCCCGAAACGCGGTAGCCGCATTTCCACGGGGGCAAAATGCGGCTGAAATCAAGGAAACACCTCTCCCTGTGTTTTGTTCACTACGCAGACAATCAGCAGTGGAACACTTAAGGTAACGTGCTACATAAACTCGCCACTCTCGTGCTGGACTAACAGTGGAAGGAATTAGACATGCGCCGTCAACATCACCTCTAATTATCGTCAATCAACGCGAACAGTACAGAAAGCTTCGCTTACACTGATTCGCACAGTGCGTGGCATCCACATATTCTTTTTCGATCCCAAAATGATACCTTTGCACTATAAGTTCCCAAGGAACGGCGCAGCTTCCTGTGATTTTGGTGCATGTTAATTTTAGATGGGACATCTGCACATACTCTTAGTTTTGTCATTGGATTTGCAAAATACAAATACTGAACATTCTACCATGCTGCACTATTGCCTTTCTGTAACATTTATGCTAGCTCAAAGTTCTTCTGAGGGCGGTCTTGCGTTGGGAAACTCACAGTGAGCACTTTGTGTTGATATATATTTTCGCAAGCTCTGCAAAGCAGAATGACATTACAGTGCCTATCCATGTAAGGCAGGCATGGAGTCAACGCCGCTTCCAAAACATGTTCACTAAAGCAACAAATCCACGCATGGTGCAAGCTGGTGTTGACAGTAAACTCCATCTTAATCAGTATAGTTCTGCTTGCTCAAAAGCCGGCAGCAAGCTAGGCCTGCAATGTTTAACTCGGGGCAAAGCGCCAAAGGATTGTAACCATCCGTATCTTACCTGTGACCTTCGGCGAGGAAGTTACAACAGTCCAAAAAAGTACGATTAGACGGAAAACAGCAACGTTGTTGGGAAATATCAACGTGCTCAGCATAAAGTGTTTCCTCGGTGTAGCAAGCTTCATATTCAGTATTGGTCTCCAGCCGTTCCACAGTGTAACCGATGCTGCGCGATAGGACAATAGATTGCGTCCAGTTGTTCACAGCGCTCTTTGCTTATTGTTCTTTTTTTTTCTCGCAGGCAGAGCTTTGCACAAAAATAGTACAAATTCACAAATACACTAATATAAAGCGATTGTGCTCGTCGAAAGATGTCTCTTTCCTAGCTTCGGCGAGAGTGTTTTCCCACAAAAGGCTTCACGCGAGCTGCGCTATGTCAGGGCCGAGTTTCCCTCCTCCTTTCCAAAGAACGCCAGCAGAAACGGCAGCCTTTACAGATTTTGCGGCACGGCAGCCTTTGATACACAATGTAGGATGACGTGGCATGTGCTACGGGACTTACATCAGTGACATCAGAGAATGGTTATAGAATTGAATTGTTAGAGAGGTTAACAATAGAAAATAGATATAGAAGTAAAAGAATCGTCTCCAGAACTGCTCGCTTTGGGGAAAACTTTGCTTAACCGCAGTGATTAAACGGCAACGCGGCAAAGCAGTCCTTGCTACATGAACTTGATCGCTGTAGGGAATTCAAGATAGCAGCAGATCTCTGTGGCGCATAAAGCCATTACCTGCTATTTTATTAATCGGTTTCAACTAGAAGGGGCATATACAGTTCTCTGCAAGATGCGCCACTCCATTTTTTTCCTTACAATTATGGTCATGAAATCGAGAACGGCTGTCATGTATCTCTGAATGTTCAACGATACTATACAGAATAAAACATTGGCAAATAAATTACTAAGAGTACAAAAGCGTGCACGCATGCCCTTGCTATACATAGAGAACTTAGATGTTATATAAAATATGTGTTCACAATAAGAGGATGAAAAAATTTCGTAAACTTTTACAGACGGGACAGAGACTCAAGACAAACCTTCCACGGAAGCTTCAGTAACATTGGGAATATATCTAAAACATTCTAGCATGTCGAAGCAACAAGTACTAGGAAATGTCCCTGCAAGTATTTCAAGGTTTTGAGGGACACCTACGCCGAAAGCTAAGCAACCGCTGATCTGGCGTTCGCAAATTAATCTTCCAAACACTTTTACCTGAGCAGCTTGAATTTGCTGCTTCACTGTGGTCGCTCTATCTGAAGAAGTCTAACCTCCTAGAATCCGCACAGCATACGTCCATCGTTTTGCTTCTCAGATGTACGATTACCAAAATAGAGCTTCAAAGAAATAAAACAACGATGCTGAAGCCATCGACGTTACATCGCACGTGGCTGCCCCTTTCAGCAATGCATTTGCAGTGTCTGGCTTTTCACTTTACGTGTCTGTGTCCTTCGTTTGCTATGAAGCAGATCACATATTCACCTCATCTTCGTGCAAACGGAAGCGGCAATACGTTCAGTTTCAGCTGCTTTCCCAAGTGCCACTTGCTTGTGGAATGACCTCGCCGGTTTCATCGGCCCAGATTCTGATACTAACAATTTCCGAAGACATCTCACCATTTGAGTCGCGATATGACATTAATTCTATTTACTCTCCCTTGCCACTTTTGTTTGTTTCTTTGTTTGTTGGTTGGTTGGTTTAGCTTTATATGCATTTTACGCTCTTCATTTTAACCATCGCTGTTATCATCGCTGTTTCAAGGTTAGTTTCAAACTTTTCCCTATTTCTTTTATGAATCTTCATGTAGCCCTTCGGCAAGTTCCCTTTTGTTACCTACATCTTTACCTAGCATAGGCAGATTTATGCCTACATTATTGATAAGCTTTCTGTATGTTTCTATAGTAAAAGTTCTTGCGTTGTCATACTATTGTACTCTGGCCCCACTTACCCTATTCCTGAAATAGCAACTGGGAAAATATTTGGAACATATATATACATTGATTTTCACTGGTTGCCGCAAGATACTGGCTTTCTGCAACAATTGTCTGTCTTTTATTCGTTCACACAATCACGGTCGCTCTTGTGTGTTTGCACATTGTTCGTTGCTCTTTATTTTATCCTTTATTTTATTTTGGCCGTCCTGTTCCCAGCATAACAGACTCACAACGTTGAAAATCTCTTAAGGTTGTTAATCTAGTTGTGCAATAAATAAATCATTATTTAATTGTCAGAGATCAATAACGAGCCTCACGTTCAGCGGTAAAACTTTTTTTTCCTTACAACAGCTTCTTCTTCCCACCTTCGTTGCCCCGAAAAACAGCCATGGACGTTCTTTTGTAGTTAGGTTTGTCAAACGTAGCTTCCTTGACATTTCTTCCACGGCGTTAAGACCCTAGTCTCATGTATTTTTTAAGTCGTTTTCTTATATCTTGACTGTGACATCCAACTCCATGCACCCCAGTGTTCTCCCGTTGTTCTGTCCTTCAACTTTGATGTAGATGCGGTTTCCCTGAAAGAAATAAGCAAACAAAAATAGGCTAGTGAACAATCTTGCTTACCAGTACCTAAAAGCAGCCCCAGTGGCGGGAATTCTGCTGATAAGGCTGGACTCAAATATACTAACCATTGTAATCAACAGAGTCATGTGAGTATGCGTGATAAAAAGTTCATCACATATGTTCCTAACTCAGAATTTCAGATCTCGACAGACTCAAATAACCTTTACCAGGAACATTTCGTCAACCGAGACATCATAGTGGGAGCGACGATACAAATCCAGAAAGCCAGTGGTTGAGAAACACTGCTTCCACCTTTAAATAGCCCGTCCCTAACAGTAGCTGATCTCAAAGGTCATGCTTTGGCTGACTGCATGCACCGAAAGCGACTGCCGGGCGAGAAACACGTCACAGAGGCCATGTTTTAAAGATCACCCACTTTAGGTGCTGTTAAATTCTGCCATATTGTCAGGTTCTCCCTCCTGTAAGCTGCGATTGGCCCGCGGGGCTGGTACGGCGCTCTCTGATTGGCTCGAAACGCCTCTATTCAAGAATTCCACAATATGGGGGAAACTGAGAATGTCCAGGACAGCATCACAGAGTGGTTTTAATTTTCTTCATCTGTGAAGTTTCGTCTTTAAAGAAGCCCAATTTAAATTCTTGTTAACTTCGAAGTACACGCAGGCGCATTTCTGTATGTCGCCTCGTGAATCGACCTTCCCCTTACATCTTCCCAGATACTTTATTTTGCCCAATTGCAGCTCTTAGTTGCTTCCGCGTAACTTTTCTCCAGAATGGCTCTCATCAGTGCACCACTACCCGTCGAGATCGCGGCTACATCCAAGCTAACAAACAAATTACCATCTTTGGATCCATCGTCATGACCACACCAGTACATAATTCTTGGGCGCCAGTGAATAATATCAATTGCGTAAGTGTATGTGATATTCACTTCCAGATTTCTGCAAAACTTGTGCACTCTCCTGAATTTCACGAACGTGCTCATTATTGTTTAAGTTTCGGAATATATAAAACTCTCGCATTCAATGCACGATACAAACTAAAGAAGTCATAATAGAAAGGCAGTCAGGTTAACCAGGCTGATAGCTACACAATACCTCAATGAAAATAAAATGGGTATTTATCGCCCCTGCGAATTAAGAAAAAGGAATAAATTGAACACCTTGAATGAAAAAAGCATTGGTACACTTTTTCTTTCGCTCATTTATGAATGCACAGCATGTGAGAAGTCTAAGTGCCAAACACTTTTCCTTCATTTGGCAGACGAATTTCATTCCTCCTTTCCCTTTCTGCAAGCTGAGTAATATGGTTAATACTTCCTGAATACTCCTGTGCCGAGTACTGCTTTCCTGAATAGTGCTGAAAGCTGAAGCTCAAATAAGTTTCGCTGTAATACTGTCTCAATGAGAAATATTAAAATCAGCTTGATTTCCACTCTAATGCAAGTACGCAAGTTTCAGTCAAAGAATTATACATGCACAATCGGCACAATAAATGATCAATCAAAATGACAATTATAGTACGTTTACACTTTTCAATGAAAGTCCAACAATTTTTCAGTGATTGCTTGATCGAATTATGACAAAGGTTTTGTTCCTATTGAAACAAGAAATTCCTTGAAATTTTCGCAAGCTTTCAACTACGATTTGTAGAGGTTAATTTCCTTTAAGTAATTATTTTTTACGACAACAAGAAAAACAAGAGTATCGTGCCACAGATGCCTGTCCAACTCCATCGGAGCTTTAAGCAAACATTTTAACATCATGCGATAAAAATTTTGGAGCATGGTTTATCATTATTTCCACTGGCCAAACGAAATCTCTCTTCATTTTAATATAGTAGTTAGGATGCACTCAGTATCATGAAAGTATCAGAAAACCAATGCTTATATATTTGTAAAGACATCCATGAGAATAACAGTTAATTTTTTGTTTATATTCAGTGACTAGACCAACGAGCCAGGACTTAATTCCTCGCATTTTCAATACCCTAACCCTTTCATTGCCACTCCCGAGATAACTCGGGCACCAACCCTCACACCACTTCTACCACCCCAGAGTACGCTAGTTCTGTATCTTCAGTTCAGTTCAATTCTCTTCATTTACCAGAAAATGTGCTGGCTGGACACCTGGGATAAAAGCCGCAGGAAAACAGCTTGACGGGGCCCAGCTGACCATACAAAGGCAGCGCACTTCTTGCGCCTGCCGAAGAAACTCGTGAGAAAAAGGAAACGCCGCACCATTATCTTTTTTGTAAAAAGTATTGCCGAGTGGGATCTTTTTTTGAGATGCACAAGTGTCGAGTGTAAATGATCATGTATTTTACGCGGAACTGTAAATCCCCCCCCACCCTTGCGACAACGCCCTCGGGAAATGCGGGAATATGCCTTGAATAGAGAATAGAGAAACGACACTGCGTACGCCTTAAGTCATCTATGCAGAGCTCATATAAACGCACAAAAAGCTTGTAAGTTAAATTTCTGATTGTCTCATTTCTGTGTGACTCTGAGCGTAGCCATGGCCAACCAGTGTGGCAGGTACATCCTCACTTTGACGAGTTTATCGAGTTAATAAATTGATAAATTCTGAGTCAGACGAAACCGACAGCTATACGTACGAACCAACTTTTATGTAGCAGGAAATGTCCGCGGACCTAACATGTAAAAAGGGAAAACAGCCGGGATAGAGGATTGCAAAGGCAGCCATAAGCGTGCCTATTATGGCAGGTTCATCAGTCAGGGCTACGACAAGCGGAGTAAGTTAGGAACTGTTCACGCCAAAAAAGTTTCGACAGAACCTATTTCTCGATGAACGGTGAGATTAATGCGATTAGCATTGAAACAATTTAATGACACACCATGTTCCTAGCTTCTTCAGTACCACGTAGCCGACTTCCTCAATATATTGTTACTGATATCTACATCTCTGTAGCTCGAAGCTCCTCGTTTAATGCACGCTCCGGTGCCATTCTGTTCACTTCATTTCTTCCTGCACGCTCGGCTGCTCTTGATGCGGACTTTCTGACTTCTTTGTAGCTGACTTCAATTTTCTGTTGCAGACTTCTCCCATTTTCGGCTCTTCTTCTGCTTGTCTTTCCAGCCACCTACCCAGTGCACCGCATACCCAATCTGATGGGCCGGCCAAGAATGTTTGTTCGCGTACCTATAGTCACATGCCCAGTTGCAGATACCCGATGGTCCTAGCTGTCTATTCGGACCCATACTCAGCGGTACACAACCCAGTTACATTTATTCAGTAGCCCAAGTTGTCCATACGTGCACGTACCCGCTGACACAAGCTCAGATGCGCATACCCAAGGACCCAAGTTTTGTACCCGCGCACGTGCCCGGTGACACATGCCTGGTTAGCGTGCAAAAAGTTAGACTCGCACGGACGTACCGACAAGTGCCCGATGTTCCCGAAGAATTCTAATCGCATCAATATTTAAATGTTATAAAGCGACGTTGAAGGTACAGCTTCAGTGTAGCATGAAATTTCCGCTGAACCAACACGCTTAAAGAAAACCCGGCAGGGGCTGAGAATCACTCAGGCAATTGAAAACCAGGAAGTCAAAGGGTTGCTGATGTGCCATCATCTTGTACCATTCTGATCGCAATGATAGTCCTCAAGGTAGCTGTCAGTCTTTAGCAATAACGGCAAAATGTCTTCCAATGCGCATATTTTATATGTAATTCCCTGCATCCACTGCTCATGAAGAAAACACAAAGTGTGTGCTTTTTCCTGATAAAAGACGATAATGCTTCCTTTATCGTGAGAGGAGGTGCTGAAAGGTGCAGCAATAAAAGAATTATATAGAAAAAAAGAGGCCCCCTAATATTATCTCACCTTTGTCAAAATGCCCGCAAGGGATGGAATCTGTACGCTTAGCCTGTTACTGTAAGACCCTGTGGGTATGGGACACTTGTTGTCCCATGCCTCAGCTACTTGCTTCTCAACCTTTCCAGTGGCCCCGCACAGCTTGTGTGTACTGCGAAATAAAGATGTATAATCAAGAGAGAAGGAAAATTGATTAGGGCGACGACACAATTTTGAAGCAGAGCGCAAGACAAACACAGCGGAGTGCGTTTCAAGAGCGATTTGTTTATATTGAATTTGTTATTCTTTTCTAATTATTATTTGCAACGCATTCTTTGCGAATAATAAAGAAAATCTGGAAGCTTCACGCAGAGTGTTAAACAGTATTCAGCTTCGCTTATGACCTTCGGTCATCGAAAGAGCTCACTTTCATGTGTAACGGGTAGGCTTTTCTCCGTGCTAATTGTTCTTTACACTTCGGCTGCAATCATTCTCGGTTAACCAATAGCGTCCATACGTTAAACTATCGAATGACAAGTCACCAATTCGTCATTTCTATCTCAAATTTCGCCTCTTATCGTGCTGCTCTTCAAAACGAAGACAATCCAGGCAAAGCCAGTGGTCCAACTTTCTTATAGTACCTCGACTGGTCGCTTCACTGGCAACCAGAATGGTGGTTTAAGAGCACAATTTAAATGCGAATTGGGCGTGCTGTCCATCGCCGATGACTGTTTTTGACCATCGCTAATGGTGCCTGCTTTATTCCGCAATCATTTAAAGCACCCTCAACGCTCACAAGGGTGGAAGCTCGCGCGAGTTGGAGTTTCCTGACGAAACTAAGCTTATCGCGGCAGACCGAAATGCAGAAAGAAAGACACACGCGACACTGACTTCAGTCCGTCGACAACTGCTACAACAACTTTAGCTTGAATGATGTTGGAGTGGCGAGCTGGTTGGTCAACCATGGCGAAGACTATTGCGCAGAAACAGACTAGAACAGAAAAAGGTCTGGACATGTGTCCGTCTATGTCAGGCTGTGCGCTACAGTCTTCGAGTCTTGCTACAGCGCCTCTATAGCGTTGCCCGAGCTCTTTGAAACGACCACACAAAGGTGCCTTTAGTTAATTATGACGGCCTTTAATGGGCGCCTCAGCCTACCTCTCCAAATGCAAACTACTAAAACCTCCAAAACGGGTTTCGACATCCCAAGTATTAAGCCTGACGTGCTTGTTTGCACAAGCACACGCTGGTCGTGAGACCTATGGCAACAAATTAATCGCATTCATTAAAATAATCCCACCAATCTCCAGCTCCTACCCATGGGTTTTTGGCCCAGTCAAGCTGTCTCGATAAGCTTTCTTTCCAAGCAGGCCACCAGCATGTGTGCACGTAGGAAAATAAAGTATAAAGGAATAAATTAAGTGGAGATGTCCACCGTGCCAGTTTATAGGCATCTGCGGATTCATCGCTTTTTGTAGCATACTGACCATGAGCCGACATCCCCGATACAAGGCAGTGCCGATGATCCAGATCTGATTGAAAATTTCAGCTGCGGACTTCCGCTAACCTTCTGTTTGAGCTCGATGCTGTACTCAAGCGTCATCGTGTCCCCAACATTTGCATTAGACACCATGATGTCATCAAAGAAATGATGCTGCTTGCCTTGCTCACTGTAGCAGTGTTCAGAAAGAGGAAGCGGAAATAAAATAGTTTCGACCGATCTATGGCAGTTTAAAGAGTGCGCTGCAGTAAATAGGAACTTAGCCAATCTTGATATATTACCTACGTTTCTGGGATGTGTACAGGCATGTTTTTGCAGAAGATAGTAAGTTCTGCATCCGCAATGGTCGTTAATCTACGCAAATTACAACACTGCGCTGAATACCCGAAGGACAATTTAGGTAACATTGGTCTTGTGCAATGAAAGAGCAAAGCACCGCGTTTCATGGCAACATGGATGCTAAAGCAGACAACAGTTGACTAATATATTCATGGCATAGTGCGTGTCTACCAATAAACCTATTTGCTGCCAGAGAGACAAGTCACAGTAAAAGAAACATAAATGACCGCACGGCGAAGGAAGCGTTCAAGGGCCTCTCTATGGGATTTACCTATGAAGGAGTAAGCAGCCGTTGAAAATTTATAACAAATATGGCACCTCTGTTTTGTGGGCCTCTGTAGGTGAATGTGGAGAACCGACTAGCCGTCAAAAACAGCGTCATTTGTCCTGCGGCGCAATCGTGCGTTAGCAAAGGAGCAGCCATAAAAACGAGCGCACTAAACTCCTGAATGTGAGAGACTAAACCATGCTAGATGTAACATCCACAATTACAAATTAATGGCGTTGCTGGGAAAAAAACAGACCCCCCCCCCCAGTGCTTGTTCCTTTTCAGATATTCAACAAAAATCACTTCGTGAGAAGTAGAAAATGAAGCGTCAATATAATGAAAGAGCTTTTAAAATGCTTGCATTTTACTTTATGGAGATACTTTATGCTGCAGACACAATATTTATGCGTATGTAAATATGTATGGCTCTCCGTGTCCGTGAAATGAGCATTACAGTCAACCACTCATATTATCTTCTTTAACACTTTGTTCGGGCTTGTTTCGGCTTGAAATTCTGCCACTTTGGGAACAAAGTGAAGACAAGTACACGAAATACTCTGAACACAAAGATATCGAGGTAGCTCAATCTTCCTTGAATATAGACTGCATCTGGTTTGTGGTACCAGGCATTGGCCTTGCTCGTGGCAAGAGTATTAGGTGCCATAACTATACTGTCGCATACCATTATTTCGTTATTTCCTCGAATATATCCTGTATCTGAATTCTGGTAACAGGTCATGCTCGCACATATATAGTGGTAAGTACCGGAAGTACTCTTCATAGCATTGTTTGAAACACGAGCGCTCTCTTCCGATGCAGAAGAAATGCATAGAAATGCAGTGTGCTAAGTTAGCGGTGAGAGTACTTAGTCACAGACCTGTATTTGCACACGACACCATTTTTTTCATGTCTGTTTTCATCAAATAGCACTATGATTCCTCGTAACGTCTATTAGAAATTATCAAAAATGCCAGTCTGTTTTATATCCACTGCAAGAAAGCTTCTCACAGGGATCTCCAATTAACCGTCTTGCACCTGCTGACACCATCCTATATATGCCTGGAAATTTTGTAATCTCATCGCACCACCTAGTTCTTTCCACTCCCGGCTACGCTTTGCTCCTTTTAGTACTGATTTTCTAACTGCGGTTAGCTACCCTAAGCATTAATTGTCCTGGGCGACTGCATTTGTTCCTCCTAATGTCGACTGTAGAATATCGGTGACGTGGCGTAGTGGTGGAACGTAGGGTTTCTGTACTCATAGTGCCAAGTGCAAATCGCCGTCCGGGCCACTACATTTACTGGCTTGAACTGGCACCTGAACATGTCAAATAAAGAAAAGCCCACCCTGAGCCAGTGGAGCCTACACTAGCCCAGGTGCAACCAAACTATAAAGGCCAGGAGAAGTTCAAAAAAGGCACTCCCGCTGCAGACCAAGAATTGGCCTCCTTGATGCAATACTCATTCAGTACCTTTCTCACAAACCTTGCCATAAAGAATGCCATTTTGGCATAAAAACATTTCATCACCTTTAACTTGTTACTATCGCCAGTCTCAGTCTACAGGGTAAAGCTTGAGAAGTTCATGAGTCTCATTTCCTTTAGGTGCCGAAGAAACTATTTCGTCATGCCAGGACAGCGTTATAAAAAAATTTGGGCTTCCAATGTCTTGTTTCTGAAGGGCATATTTTTATAGCCTTGATCAGCGCATGAGCCCCGTCATTCCTAATTCCACCTGTTTTCATATCTTAAAGCCCCTTTCTGTTTTTCTAATTTTTAATCTCCTATACAACTAACTTATTCCGTGTTTTTTTAAACACTCCACTACTTTGACCATGCGTTTCCGACCTGTTCGGATACATTTCTCTTTTTAATAATTTTTTTTTCCTGTGGCGTTTCCTTGCATTCGACGGCTTTCCGACAATGAATACTACCCCTCTGCAAAATTACTATTACATCTGAGGTTTCGAGCAGAGGCAGCTGTTTCATTTTCAGCAACTTTGGACAACCTGGTTTCACCTTGCACAGCGAACCATAAGTGTACCAAAAAATTCTACGGTTTTACGTGCCAAGAACAACCAGATGTTTATGATGCATGCCGTATAGACGGGAACTCCGGATTACTTTAGACCCCCGAAGGTTCTTTAACGTGCACCTTAGTCCACGAGCATTCTTGCATTTCACCCCCATCGAGAGAAACGTACCTGAATACGTCTTTATCGTAGGCGTTTGAGCAGCCGCCGACGCCCAGTGCACTAAACCGAGCACTACTAGCGCAACTTTCTTCGTCACAGCCATGTCCGGGCCTGTTTTTGTGCCGTCCTTGTAGGTTAAACAAATCGCTGAAACGGCAGCTACGATTCCTAATAACAAGTGCCTGCGGCGGAGTCATTTCCACCAAAACTTTCAACCTCGCTCGGCCCATATGGCACTCGTGTACCTGTGGCACACGTCCCTGTAGTATAGCGTCACGTGTGACATTAACACGCGCCGGATTATTCAGGCCAAATACCCGTTGCTCACAGCTTCAACGCACACGCACAAGACCTGGCTTTCTTCTATACACTGGAACGAAAATGAAAACTGTGGAGTCCTCGCATACTTCAAGGACATTCTGTTTTCTCGAGGCACTTGAACGCGGTATATATTTATACAAAAAAGCGACCATGCCAATTTCGACATTGGATTAAAAGTGGCAAACCCTTTGAACACCTGCAAGTGGCTCAAAAAATCTACGGCTATAGTCTAGGCAAAGTGCAAAGCGACATGGTGAGAAAATGGCCAGTCGGGAACAGAAACCGGCGGTGTCGTGCAGCGAATAACGTTTTCATGTAGAGACCCGTTTTCAGTGAACTTTCCGCAGTCTGCTATCTAGCACGAGGACGCGGGCTCGATTCCCCACCACCACGGCCGCGTTTCAATATGGACGGAATGCAAAAACAGCCAGTGAACTAGTTAATCTCTAAAACAACAGGTGGAAGGGGTCAAGCGGATCACCACACCGTGTTCAAGCGCGAGTCCAGAATGCAACTCGTTGAGTAGCCAGCGTGCTTCTGGAATTGTAGTGGGGCCCCTAGTTATTCGCCTGGATGTGAACGCGGTATGACAGTGTCCCTAGAGTTTATAGTAGTATGAAACTCTATGACAGTAGCCTTGTTTATTGAGTCGCGCGCAATCTGATTGATTACGTCGCTCATTGTCCGACATTCCCACATTACCGGAAATTCACGTGACCTCTACAGGGCGTTAACAACGCTGCTTTCTTTTGTGATCGGTCTCGGTGAGTCAATGTGCGTCAGTTTTCGGCTCGCGCACAATGAGTCTCTGAGTACAACAGGCATGTGCGTGGTGGGAGCGATTAATGCGCCGAAGAGCTGCACCGGTTTGCTGTAGGTCAACTGTGGTGGGGTTAATCAAAGGCGTGACCTCTGTGCGTACTTCATGAAAGCAGGGGCCGGCTACGGCAACGGCCTATGCCCTCTCCTGCACACTGCCGGCGACGTATATAGTAATATCAGAGTACTTCCATCTTTCTTTTGGTCACGAAACTGCCGCCTGTTTCATATAAAGCCAGCTCCCGCCGCAAGAGGTCCAGGTGTGCATGAGCGGCTCCACTCTGGTTGTGTGGGGGGGGGCGGCGTCGGTATAATAGCTTTACTATGCTTCCGCAACGGTTGCTTTACTTTCACGTAACTACTTATAGCATTCTATACGTATCAATAACTGCCTGAGTGCGTGTTCTGCCATGAAATGAGCGCCCGTGGAAAAGAAGCAGCCGCGCTTAACATGCAGCTTGCGGTGGTCTATGTGCAAAAAATAAAGAATTTTTGGATTTTACGAGCTATAACCACGATATCATTATGAGACACGAGTAGTGCGGGACTCGGGATTAATTCTGACAATCTAGGGTACTTTACCGTGCGCCTAAACCTAATAAATCAGGTTTCTTTTTTTGCGTTTCGCCACCAACGAAATGTACTAGCTGTGGCCAGCTGGTCTTTCCAGATTTCTTTCTCGGCGCCATTCGGCTCGATGCTTCAGTAGGTTCTGCGTTGTAATATTTGCCTGAAATTAAACACCGCGCATTCTCAACAAAGCGCCAGTGGTGTCACCTGTAAACAGAGGCAAACAGCTGGACTATTGCACCCTCACTCACCCGCAAGTAAGCGCCAACTCTCGGTTGCGCATAGCACCCGACTGTTCACCGATCTGAGCTGTTCACCTTTTCTTAAACTGTGAGCAGCATCTCATAAGGAGATCAAAACAATGAAACCGTTACTGCAATGGCTGCTTACGTAGAAAGACTTCGTTTAATGACAGAGAAAGGAAACTGAGCTCCTCCGTGCGCTTGAGATCTCTCGGCAAAGCGATGTCATTTCTGAATGCGATTCAGGTAAGATAACTGCAAGACAAACCTCAAAACTAAGTGTCTTCAGTGCGGGTTTTAGTTTGCGATTAAGGCGAACGTGAAGTGTTAGGCCCTGAAGAGCTGAAACTGTACTGTAATTAGGCGATTGTCGTAGCAAGCAGTCGTTTAGAAGCGTGAGTAATCCCAGCACTTGTTCACGCTGCACGTGGTTTCAACGCAGAAACAACGAGACTATGCATTTTGGTACTTAATGCGCAACTATTAACAAGAGGTTAAAATATTCTATTCACCGGTCCTGATATTCTTCTCAAGGTCAAAAAATCGAAAAAAATGTTATGTAATTTAACCAGAGAAAGAAGAAACACGCCTTGGTGAAAAAAAAAACACACACGGCCTGGATCATATATTTATTATGTAAAATAAGTAACATACAGACTGCATAGATAGGCGTCCAGTCACGAATTTTCCACCATTCACAATGCAAGAAGTTTGTTGAAAGCATGGCACTTATATAAGAAGCTAAAGAATGAACATGGAAGCAAGTAGGTATGTATTGAGGAGCAGAAAACACCAGCAAACGAATAGGAGTAAATACACCATGTATAATCAATTGTTTTTATGCAAAAGAAAGCCTAAAGCACAAGCATTTTATAACACATCACATGGCAAGTAAACTCTTAAACGAACACAAGTGCCCCCAGCCCTAATATACAAGTTTGCAGTTGGCTTTTTTTTTTACTGAGACAGTTCTTTTTAACGAACTCTGTTAAATATGTGCACGTTATTTGCGCAACAAATCATAATGCAAATATTGCTAACAGTGTGCTAATGATCTTCTCATCGACTTAAATGCACATGAAGTTCAATAATTATAGCCTATCAATAGCCAAGACAAAAGGACAGTGGAAAGTAAAGCAATGCACACTATCCCAACACTGGTATTTAAAGGCACTCTAATGCTATCCCGTCTGTAGATCGTTGATGTCGATTGCAAGGGGTGAAGGCGCTTTTGCTGTGATGTGAACTATGCTACGCTGGTATAACACAAATTGCCGTTGCAGCAAAGCCCTCATAAAAGTGTGGACCAAATCTGTGTTTTATCATAAATGCCCTGCTCAGGCCTTGAGCAAAACGTGAACAAGGTGAGTGCAGGAGTCGACGTTTCGACAAGTGGACTTGTCTTCTTCAAGGCGACGTACGCTTTCCTCGCCACAGTACATATAGGTGGGGTTCTTCTAAAGGGGAGAGGCTGTGAGGCGGGAGGGGGCGGAAACGAGGGAAGGTGTGTTAGCGTGTCGAATTGAGAGTACCAGCTGGCTGGAGGGCACTTGTAGGCTGCCTTTGGATTTGGCAAGAATCAGGCCAGTTGCCGCTCGTTCAGAAGTTCTCAGAGTTCTCACACAGCTTGAGTAGCTCAACGATGAAAACCTTTTGCGACATAGCCAGCAATGTAATCTATTATGCACTCTTTTGGAGACTGCTGACGTAGCAGAAATGAAGCCTCCTCCGTGGTTTCTGCAAGTTTCAAGAGAACTTCATACAGAATAGAAAAGGAGCCAACCTGAAACGCCAATACCACATTGCTGGCACGCTCGACAAGCTGCACCGATTGCAAAAGATGTACTGGATGCACTGCATTTTTTTACAGCATTACCAAGACAACCATAACTGCAACTAAGCTTTATCAATATCGCTATGACTTTTCTAAACAACAGCTGCAAAACCTTCCTTTATTGATGATGCATGCATTGCACAGTTGCACAGTCCCCTGCCATGCATGCGATGCGCATAAAGCTTAATGTGGCGAAAAAGAAAGGGACTTGCATATCATTCTATGAAAAACAAAAACTATGGCCTGAAAACTTGGTTAAGGAACTTTTAAAAGGTCGGATCGATTTCACTCTATTCAGGAGGCATTGCTCCAAATATATTGTTCCCCACATGACAGGCAGTAGGTTCTTCTTCGTTGAACAGATCTTGCGGCTTGAGGAACAGTTGTAGACCATCTCCAGCTACCGAGGATTGCTTGGGCGGCTGGACAAGATCCCTAAGAGAAAGCGTCCTATATATAAGGAGGAATCGCTCGATTGTTCGTTGCCCTCCGTCTCCGGCAACACGTCTCACAATGCCAAAAAATGTCTGAAACAAAAAAATGCTTTGTTATATACCTCACAAGAAGGAAAATGCACTTGTTTACCTCTAACGGGTCCTGTCCGAACTTTCCCACCAGTACATAGAGAAAACCTATTGCAAGGTTTTCCTCAAGGCGTATTGTACTGAGCTTGTGTGCTCTTAGATCCTCGCATGTGGGCTTTCTCAAAAGGCAGATCTTGCATCACTTTTTATGCATTTGCAGGATCTGTCTGGCCATGCGACGCTTTCTTTCAGTGTATTTAAAGTAATAACGTTTGTAGCAAACATTCACAGGTATGTGTAAGGCAAAAAGCGTAGTTCTTACAGCAGCAAGCTCAGCTTCGTTTTACTGCACATGCACGGGCCTCAGAGAACTCAAGCAGTGAAATAATCTGCTCATTTTTTCTGGTGGATTCAGATGTTGCTGCAGACTCATGGAGCTTTTTGCATGCTTCCTGCTCACTGGAGAATTCCATGGCAGTAGCTGTGGATTCACTGAACTGGAAATAAGAAATTTTTCTTATAGAAGTTCTTTGAGGGTCACCCGGAAAAACACTTTTTGTGTCCTAATACCGCCTGAACATAAAGTACCTTACCTGTAAACCAAATTTGGCGCTCATTTCCTGTAAAGCATCCGGGTATGCGCGCCTTCGTCAGCTTCGACACTACACGCAGTCCAGATTTCATTCACATGCACAAGCATTATATCAAGCATAAAAGAACACTACTGTAAACCAAGGCCCTTTGTATGCCAAGGGGTGATGTGGACATGCATAATGCGCCGTGTACATCATGCAAACCATGTCAACGTGCAGGCAAACATAAATAAGAGCATACCATTATCACAGAGCTGTGGTACGCTGTCAATATGGAACACCAAATAATGAAGAAAATACGTGTGCATCAATCCCCAAGTTCTAAAATGTGTAACAGTTCACTGTGCATAATGACAATCATTCAGTCCATGTTGATAAACGTGTCTCAAAGAATAACATTAAGGTGCTGAGAAAGAGGGAGACATGAAGATCTATGACGGTGTGAATAGGCCGCTCCCAGCAGTCAAGAATTCAACATTTATCACAAAGACAAAAATTGTTGCTACATGGTTGGGTACTGTGGAATCAATGCAGAAAGGGTGGAATCATGCACAAAAAGCTAGTGTCATTTCTGAGTAATCTTGTATCTTGAATTGCATTTCAAAGTGACCAACATTCGTTCAGAACACATCCAATACGTAGCTTTCACCATTATATTATGGACATGAAGGCTCCTCCGTGTACGTAAATTTAGCAAGCGCAGGCTTCATCGCATTCACGTATACTATATCTGTGTGCAGTGCTACAAGCTTACCGCTCAGTTTGTGCAGACTTGGCGTTCGCTTTTATCACACACCGATCAATAATCAATTTCTCGCGCTCTGAAAGGCTTTGAAGGCTTTGGTGTTGCCGTTTGTTCTTGGCAGTCTGGTCAGTCGGAATTTGGCAAGTTTTTCTTTGCATTGTTGACGCTACCGTTTCGCGGCTCGAAGCTGGCGGCCTCAACGTCTATACTTCAGCACAGCTGGCACAGCCAACCACGTGGTCTGTTTGACAAGCCGAGAGAGAGAGAGAGAGAAAACATTTAATTGAACCATCGAGGTCGTTGCTCTTGACGTCGAGTGGGTGGTTTCCTCATTCCAGGACTCCACTGGCCATGGCTGCTCGGCGCACTTGCTGGACGAGAGCTTCTCGTCTCGCCAGGGTATCGTCGGTCAGCTGTATTTCCCACCGCTCAAATGAGGTGCAAGGCGTCTTCAAGTGTTCAGGTTTGCCCCTGCACTCCCACGAGATGTGAAAGAGCGTAGGGCGTGTGTCGCTGCACCAGGGGCAGATACCGCGATATGTAAGTGGGTACATGTAAGTGCGTGCGCAGGTTGTCGACCGTATCACTGGGCAGCGCCAAGTCTTGTAAAGAAAAGGAAAAACGAAGTCATGCCATTTGAAATTTTGCCGGCTCTGCAAACGCCCTTCAAACTAACGGCAAGAAGCCCGCAATTTGTGGGTGCAATCACACAGCAAACAAGCAAGCCACACCCGATCGCGCGGATGTAAACATGATTAACATACCGTCATTCGCCGATGCAGCATCAGTCCAGTCTCAACGCGGCGCCGGCGATGATCGGCACTCTTCAATCGTGTCCGACGACTCACGCGTTCGTTTGTATGGGGTCGAACTGTCGACCAGCGGGACCGAGGCTTAGGTTTGATGAGGTACGCTGGAAGGCCTTCAAAAATCCTTAGGACGGCGTTAGACTTCAGCGTCGGCTTTTCACGCTCCAGGGGCACGGCGTCACCATTGATGTTGAAATTGTGAGCATTGACGACGTCCGTGGCGTACAATTGTTTCGCGCGCACACGCGTATAGTTCGATTCGAAGTTAAAACTGCCATTTTCTTGCCGCGGTATGGCCTGCTTCCATGTCTCGCGCAGCTCGTTGTCACTCGGTGGCCAAAACAACGACAGCTTTTTGGCCGCTCCTTTGTAGCAGCAAGGGCGCCGCGGCACGCAACACGTGTTCGGCATCCCGTCGTCCCACCCCAGTACTTCAACTAAACCGTCCTGATCTCGAAAAATACCCAACCACGTGCACAGAAGGCGCCGTATCAGCCAGCTCGTCTCGCAACTCGCAAGCGTTTCGTTGCGCGAACGATGCCCTCAGAAGCACAGTGGCGCCGCGTCGCGGCAGCTTTGAGCAGTATATGAACCTCTCCCATAGCGTGACGGAGGAGTTTCGTGACAAGAAAACATGGAAGGACTCTGGCAATATCTACATCGGACATCGATTGCGATGTGCTTGGCGTAGCATTCTGTTCGTTCGATTGCCTACGGGCATTGTTCTGCCAAAAGTACAGCTCCTGACTGCGGTCGTAGATGACCCACAGCGCTATCCCAGTGGCTGTGGCGTTGCGCTGCTGAGCCCTAGGTCGCGGGTTCGAACGCGGCCGAGACGCACCCACTGCGTCCACAAAAGCTCTCAATATTTGAAAGCGCGGTAAAAAGAACCTCAGGGGATCAAAAGGAATTTGCACTACGGCTTCCCTCGTAACAAGATCGTGGCTTCGGCACACAAACACCGGGATCTGTATTTTTTTTCTTTTGCTCCCTTAGATGGTAATGAGCTCTGACACAGGACTAGCGATTGACGTTTCGAATACCGTAATATTACGCCGACAATGGAAAAGAAGGTTTATTTTCGTATGCAGCATGATTTCTTGTGTGGTGAATGGTTAACCTTAAAGAGCAGTAAGAAGGGTTGTCAGTGAATAAGCAGTATCTGCACAACGTATTATGGTGTCAAAACATAGTAAATTATATAGAAATGTTGTCAAGTGCTTTTGTAAACGTATTTAAGAGAGGAAACGTGCAGTGTCCATAGACTTTCGCCAGCACAATTCGTTTGCTCTGAAAAGCGAAACGGTTCGTCGTTATTTTACCTGCATTTCGAAAGGTTTAAAGAAGTACAGTCGAATGGGCTTATTTCCACTTGTTCCATCACCTTTATTTCTTCCGAGATATTTATCAGATGAAAAAGAAAAATTGCCGAGTACGACAGTCAGATTCGGTAAGGTGCTGCCTGTCGATAATACTTGGCGTCCGGCTATGCACAGAAATAGTGCCTGATTAGTCGCTGTCGTCTTCTGCGCCTTCAACTGTAACGTCGAACTCGACGCATCCCAACTCCTTGTCACCATTGACGAGCTTAATTTTCACGTGAAGGGTGGAGTTCTGAAAAGGGGATTCAAACGGTTATATTGACTACTTGTCAAAAGTGTCACTGTCAATTCGGAATCGACAAGATGTGCCACATGGTCTTACTGGAGCGCTCTTCCAGCACCTCTGTTGCTTCGAAGCCGAGCAGAATGAGAAACATTACCCTCCTCGTTGAGACTCCGGAGCAACTTCAACATTGTTCGACGCGTCCTGGTGACCGTGAAGGGAGAAAATAAATAGGAGAGAAGAGTGCGCCACGCAAGAGAAGCCAAACGTATCGGCCCAGCACGTGATCGTCACGTCGTAGCACGCAGTAGGTTTTAGCGCCACCGCTATGCATTCCGGAATGTAGGGCAGGATAGCCCAACAAGTGTGCATCGATTAAAGACTGCCGGGAACAAAACATTCAGGGCCAATACGCTCAGTCTCAGAGGTCACTTGTTGGGCCGATACCTCGTGCGAAAGAAACGGCTTCACAGTGAGTTGTCTGCGTTGATGGCTTAGCTGCCTTGCCTGCGTGAATGGCTTCACGCGGCCAAGGCCGGATGCGTGATGCCAATGTTCTCTCCTAGTTCATTTCCTTCCTCCGTGCTAATAACGTTAGGAAATATGAAACTCCATCCTTGACGCTGCCCTCACGTCACACACTCCATCAAACCACACATTCTAGAATGGTCCTCCACTGAGCACTCCGTCTCGACTCTATGAATGATGTATCGATGGAGGAAATGCAATTAGCGTCCCGTTTGAAACTATGTGACGGCATGCGCCACCAAGCTCTGTTTTTCATTTCGTCGCCAAATGTATCCCTTACTTTTTTTAAAGACAATAAATGCTAAGCATCAAACGTTTTGTGCCATTATTGGCAACTTCGTTTTCGTAAGCGTCCTTTGTTTATGCTCTCCCTGCCTTTCTCCTACCAAACCTCCAACTGCCTTTTGGCAATCTCTGTTGCCGGCACGTTTGCTTCCCCATGCTACTCCTGAACACCAGTGAATCAATTACGGTAGCGGAGCCTAATCCGACAGCCCGGCAGCTATCTTCACATTCTAATAAAGCATTTTGCATCGTTTCTTTATTTTTTTCACAGCGAGCACATGCTTCTTCTTCCTTGGTGTTCCTCGCTTTAAAGCCACACATTCAAAGGCCTGCTAATTTCGCTTCAAAAGGTAAAGAGCTTCCCTTTGAGTTATCGTAAATAGTTTCTCTCTTCATTTCGTTTTGCCTCCTACGATCATAACGGGTTTCTTTTCCATTGCTGCCACCCAGATGATTGTCTCAGCCTCTCTGCCTTTGCGTTTAACGTTCTTCAATGCCATGTTGCCAACTATACCGGCCGTATAATTGCTGATAAGCTTCGTAGTTCTTTTCCTCCCCAGATATTCAATATTTTTCATGCACAAACACTTGAACACTCTCGCAACCCGGATACCTTCTTTCATATTCCTCATTCGTTCTTCGAAATCAGTTTTACTCAAAGCTTCACTCATTTTAAACTTGTCCAGCGCATATACTCCTGTATGCATTCATTTCTGGTGGGCGCCCAATGCGAATCATCCCATTGTCCTTTGGTTGCCATCGAGTCCTGTTTGTAACTCTTACTTCAAGCAAACAACCACATTTCCAAGTCAGTCCTGGAACCATTACACCTTCCCACATACCCCGTAGCACCTTGTACTTATTCCATCCACATAGCACTCATTGTCTCATTATACCCGCATTTGTCTGCCCCTTTGGTGTTTATATATGTTTCCCTGTGTTCCCATATATCCGTTGCCTTCATATATCTATTGGCCTCACATATCTATTTCCCTCGCTAAAGAAAGTAGATGACAGCACCGCCCCTCGACAAACGTGATCATCGTCACGATAGCATTATTGTCATCATCATCATGTAATAGAGGAAGAGCACTGAGTGGAGCATCGCTTTAAAATACGGCCATTAATATGTTTTTACAAATAAGGCACTGGCGTTCGTTCATTGAGCCAACGTTAAGAAAACTCAGCCAGTTACGATTATGTTGCGCAATTGCTTAAGTGTTTAGCTATAAAATGTTTAGTAAAATACACCTCTAATGTCTTAAAGCACCTGCATATGTAGTTTATTGCAAAGGCAGCAATTAACTCACGCACTTCGCATTTGTCTTACATATTACCCCTAACGTGCCACTTATTACTTTCACCAAATATAAGCAAAGTACCTAGTTTAATTTCCTGCAGAAATTGGGGAATTTAACTAGGAGTCTCTTGACTCGTGGAAACAGAGAGAAAAAACGAGAGTTCAGTAATTATTTTCTACTTTCGTACTTGGCAAATAGTGCGTATGTTTAGGATGGGAACGTGAAGGTTTCGCCACGTATTACAATTAGCATTTACCTTGTTTTCACGGAATACCGAGTTGGCGCATTGGGCAGTTGCTTTAGGATTCGGGACAAATTGCATATAACAGCAGTATATATGGCACTCTGGAACGCTTTACTAAGTAAATTTCTACAAAGGATCTTTTTGGCCTACACAGCTTAAACTATAACAGTTCGCCACACACAACAGACTTCATTCTTCAACGAAATATAAACACTGTGCCTTGCACATTGCGTGGAGGATCTCGGGAAGAAGCAACCACATGCCTCGTATAATAGATAAAAAATGAGTAAAGACGAGTATTCAGTCGTTATTTCGAAAGCACGTAAGGTGGGCACTTCAAACGCCACATGCACAGCACACGTAGAGTGGTCCCCATTTCGTGCAAATGTGAAATCTCTGCCATTCTTGGTCCTGTCTGGAAAGCGGCGCAGCCATTTAGACGTTTCCCATAACGCTTCTAAAGAGTCGCGAAATTAGGCTTAGCAATTATCATTGAACCTCTAAATGACAGATACGCTTCAAGATTCCTGCCTGCATATTGCCCCTAAGATGCCACACATTACCTAAAATATGAACTTCCTGAATTATATATCTTTTGTTCCTTTGCAGAAAACTGTGAGGACTGGCATAGGACCTGTATGAACGCTCATAGTCGCGGTTAACAGTTTGATCTGCGAAAATAAAAGGTGTCTGATCAAGTAGACGTGACCGCGATATTTAGCCAATATTTTTCCAGCAATCCTGACGTGGCGCAGCACATCGCTTCCATGAACAAATGAGGGACGCAAACATTCAATGGCCAAGCCGGCTCCACAGGGTGCGTTACGAGTGAGATCACGAGCATTATAGTAGTTATAATGGTGCCTGAGAAGGGTGCGGCGGAAATATTGCACTTACCTCGATGAACAAACTAGCAAGAGAAGGAATTGTGACATTCAGCTCGTTCTGATAGCTGTCCGGCGCTATGGGGCACTCGTTGGACCAAGGCGCGCTGATTTGCTCCTCCAGGCTATTGGTTCCGTTGCACATGCTGTAGGTACTAAAGTGTGAAAGAAACGAGGGAAGCGAAAGAGAGGCTGAACTGACAAAGCCTTTCATACGTAAGTGCTCTTCGGCATTGGCTGGTCGGCTTGGCTGATCGTATGTTCGGCATTACGATTGACTGTCATCATCATTATCATCAGCCTGGTTACGCCCACTGCAGGGCAAAGGCCTCTCCCATACTTCTCCAACAACCCCGGTCATGTACTAATTGTGGCCATGCCGTAATTGATTGACTGTAATCTTCTCTTAAGACACTTAACAGGGATAGGCGGGCTAGTTAGTGGTCGATATTGGAATACGTCATGTAACCGCGCCAACAACAAAGGACAAAGAAGGAAACACCGCCTGTCCGCGCCGGTCCTGTGTGTTTCCTTCTTTGTCCTTTATTGTTTGCGCGGTTACATGATGTATTCCAATTTCTCTTAAGAACAGTTCTAGCGGAAGAAGTTTTTCTGAATGCAGGCCCAACGATATACTTACGACTCCGCTTTCTTTCTTTTTTTTCAGTCCTAGCGAAGCAATGTTTCAGCTACTGCGTTCGTCGGCTACTTCGATTTCTATAAATGAGCCACTCAATGAAATGAAACAATTGGAAAAATGAGTCTCTTGTGCCCTTTCTATCAACTTCACGTCTGAGGCAGGCGAGGGATATGCCCCTTCCGGAGTCAATTTGCAGCCTGTGTCGGAGTACATTGTCTATGACTTAATTTGAAATAATAATGATAGCAATGGCTGACACGTTCGGATGACCACATGAACATGGACATCTTTACTTGATAAGCAATGGTTCGTTTAGATCAGGAATGACAGCGCTACCTTTTCTTTTATTTTGAGCTTAGGGTTTCGCGATGTATCTTTGGGCAGTGCCCCAGACACAATATCCGCTTCAGAGAGAAGGGCCGTTGCTCGACCTGGTATTGTTCTTATAGCGTATTGGTCCCAACCTGCTCTATTTGCCTTGAACTACTTGTTCTCGGTGATTCAATAGGCGTGCTCTTGAAGTTTCTAGTCGCCCTCGTCATCTCATCAAGTACGTTTTAAAGAGAAGTTTTCGATTACTGACCGGACGACAGCTTCAAGCCCAAGTAATGAAACGCGCCCGGAAGACGTCTCTGCGACATTGCCTAATCTCACGTCGACAGGAATAAAGCTAACAAAAGAACAGAATATTGCTATTTTTAACTTCTTTTTTTTTCTTCGAGCCTAGCCAAACCGCAACGTAGCCTACGTTGATTGCGTAACTCGCCGTGGTGGCCTATAGTGGCTATGGCATTGAGCTGGACAGTGTGATGTCACGGGTTTCATTTCCGGGCATGGCCGGCTGCGTTTTTGTGAGGGCCAAAAGCAAGAACGCTCGCGTACCGTGCATGAGGTACGCGCTAGAGAAACCTAGGTGCTCAAAATTAATCAGAAGTGCCAACTATACGGCGGGCCTCACAATCATATTGCTGTTTTGGCACGTGAAACCCAAGGATTTAATTTTATTTATTTCAAAAAAGCGCAACTAAGTTTCCTAGTGCGCAGACGACCCCTCACGTGGGGTTTTCTAGCGCTCTGCCCAGCCGCCATCTTGTTCGGACAGCAAAGTAGCCTGCAACGCTTTTGTCTTCAGTGCTCTATTAGTGAAGGTGCACTTTTCGCTAAAATTGGAACGTGACTTAAGCTTACCACTGTCCACTTAGCTGTGGGCAGCGGTAGTCAGACCAGATTTATTGCGCAATCGTGTCAGCTTCCGCTGTCCTCGTACGTACCACGATCCGACGTTTTGGAAACACGGCAGTCCCGAATCTCCAGACGACATTTCGAATACCAGCTGCGGGCTGCCATCTATCTGCTGGCTTATATTCATCGTATAATTGAAGGACATCGTGTCACCGACTACGGCATTGGACACTGTGGCATTGCTGATGAAGACTTCGTCGTTGTCCGGGTTTTCTGTTTGTAAAGCAGAAATGAGACAAAGCGTGATTAGAGCGAAAAAGTTGCGTTCCATACTCAGAGTGATAAACACCACGGCCAGCTTTCTTTAAGAGACAGTGGACGCCACAGTTACGGCCTCAGTTACATAATACAAGGCTTATGGGTAAGATCTGTGTGCTTCACAGGACGCCCTTCGTAGTAGCACCTCAAAGGCAAAATAGGAGCGTCGCGGGAGGCATTGTCTAAGCTAGGGAAACTTGGCTCGTGCGAAATTATTTCTAGGCATAGTCCCTTTTGTTTTCGACATGTTGTACTAATTAAGGGGTACAGTGCGCTCGAGACTTCTTGGAAATTACCTTTTTTTCAGAAATGCTCGATGGTTGCACACGAGCGCAACGAAGCAGCAATGAATCTATTGTGGCAACAACCAGCTGAATGCTCTCACTTTCGAGAAACGCTCTTGGTTGTCGTCTCATCCGGACTTTGTGGAAGTTAGCTCTGCAGTCCAGACAACAAAGTCTAGTGAAATGGGTGCAACTTGGCAGCACCTGCACATTGTTGCACCTCTTATTCATTGTTCCACCAGCACCTCTTATTTCGCAGTCGCAGAGATAACGTGTTTGTAAATGCATCGAGACTCAAGCCTTACGCGCCGACATTGAAGCCTGGAAAATAACGAGAAGCCGTAGCGATTCTTAGTTTACTTAAGTAGCCAGAATTAATTATGCAAGAGAGGTGAAAAATTTGGCAGAAGTCTCGCGAAAGGTTAAAGTTGTATTAGCGGCAAATAAACGCAAAATAAGCAATAAACGAAGTTTCAGACTGATAATATGACTTCTAATCAATACTGCCGAAAATAATAAAACCTATCATTGTAGT
The DNA here is from genome assembly GCF_050947875.1 of Dermacentor variabilis. Lineage (NCBI taxonomy): Eukaryota > Metazoa > Arthropoda > Arachnida > Ixodida > Ixodidae > Dermacentor > Dermacentor variabilis. The sequence goes on along the minus strand of NC_134578.1, from coordinate 26,534,253 downwards.
CCCTGTGCTTGACGACAATTAAGTAGAGCATCGCATACATTCCTAGAGCAAAAACCCAAATGCCTACGTCCTAAGGGAGAGGAATGCCGGGTGAGTAGCCCTGACCTAGCCACCCAGATTAAGAAGGCGGACCTTGCAGAAGGCGCCACCTTATGAAATCTGCACTGCACTTGTGTTTTATTTTTTTCGCTTTCAGTATTTCCCCACTTGACTGGTTTTAGACTACATTGTGCACAATGTTACCCACCCTAGTGGGTAACCTGTGAGCTTTTGATGTACAGCGCAACCTTTATTGCCGGTATTGCGGTGCCAAAATTTACTATAGCATCAAACTTTCAGAAGGAGCCGGGCATAAAATCCGTAGCGGTCTTTGCTTGTCGTCATTACTACATGACGATGATCACATCTTGCGGCAAATTGAACAAGGCTGGCCATCTTTGGACCGGATTGTGTCATTAGCAACTATTCAAAGTAATAAAATAGGTGCTGAATACCTCGTGCGACCTTTCTTAAATAAAAACCTAACTTCCAGTGGTGCTATTTGTGCGACTAAAGCAGGACCTTCCACATCTGAAGATTTGTCAATAGCTATGGCAAGCGATTAGTGAAGCCTTGATTATTTCCTGCAATGCTTTTAATTAACGCGCACACTTGTAACTACGCCTATGCGTCATTATCAACACCCAAATATGCATATTCCAGCAACTATTGCTGTTATCTCTAAGGATCGGCGCGAGGACTTTCAGATGTTGCTCTTTCGGCATTGAAATTTTTAGCGTTTGCCCTCTAGGCGCTCACAATGCCGGCATTGACAGGTCCGGCTGGTATGTCTGCGTTTTTGAGCGCTCCCATAGCCGCAGTAGGAGCTTCGCTGTACAATGGCCATACCTGAGCAAGACGTTAGAGTTGGCGTTTGCGTCGACGCTGCAGCGAAGCGCAGAAGAGCAAAAACGAAAACTGCGCCAACCATGTTGAACAGACGTCCTCGGTGCCGAGCCTAACGTTGCACGAAAGCGTTTCAGCTGCGTTTGGATTCGGTGCACTTTGTAGCCTAATTTATACAGCGCGCCCCATCTTTGTCTCACCATAACCTTGAGTTACAGTGCGCGCGTGCCGTTTGAAATAGCGATTGACCCCAACCCTTTCAAAAAGCAACAGGTGCGTTCCACATAGATGTGCAAATACTCGTATAGCATTGCACGGGAGATGATTACCTGGCGTAACCGGATGCATACGCGTACTATCTCGGAAACGTATGTGGCTGAGTGAACAGCAGTATCTGTGGGCAACTTCAAAAGCAGTAAAGGTTGAGCGGCGGCGAGCCTACCTGTGGCCTTCTTTCAGCCCACTGCATTGTCATGTGCTACAAAATAGCACGTGCTACGCGTTAAATCGCGAGAACATGTCAGTGTCACGGATGAAAGCAAAAGGGCACAAGGGGAGAATGGCGAAGGCTAGACGAGGATAATAAAAGACGAAATAAAGAAGTAAATGGGCACACATATTTCAACTACAGAGACATCCAACATGCATGTTAAACAGAAGGTAGCGTCCCAGAAAGCACAGTAGTCGAAGGTGTGCCCGTGACAGGACAACTCGCTAAGCTTCAAAAAAATGGAAATTTTTAGCTGCCACTACAGCTAGGGCGCAACTAACCACCCGGGTCGTGAATGCCAAACGATTCCATGCTGGAGCTCAGAACCGGCTTTATAGCAAGCTCATTGCACACAGTAGCACACAGAGAATCCCCCAAGGACAGAAATAAAAACATTGTTTTTGTTTGCACAGCGAGGACAACGAGAAAGCCAGCTTCACCGCAAACGCGATGCTGTTTCATACCTCGAACACAGGAACATGCTAGCAGCAAGGGCGGCAGTCTATGTTCCAGAGCACGACTGCAGCGAGTAATGTAAAAACAAATGCAAAAACATTGCGTTCCGTGGTGTAGCCGGGGTATATATATATATATATATATATATATATATATATATATATATATATATATATATATATATATATATATATATATATATATATATAATTCAGCTTGGCATAGCGGCGCGCAGCAAAAAAAAGATCATGCGTGCGAGAGGCAGTCACGTTTTTCAATATTCTCCTGCGCCCGCATTCACAAGGCCCTCTTATGCAAGAATTTATCATAGGCGAAAATTTTATCCAATCCCGATCATGGACATATTATGGAAGGTGACCGGCCAATGGCAAAGATTAGTTACTAACAAACACCTTTGTGAAGTTGTCTCTTGATTTCAAGGAATGCCGAGATACTGTTTTTACATGCGGACGTCGATCAATAAAGTATTGCACAAATTACGTGGCTCGGTCCGCTTATTGGAAGCCCCGTTGGAAAATCTTCAACAAAACCTTCCTCATACCGAGCACCAGTTGCTCAAAAGTGCTAAATGGCCGTGCAGTCCTGGCACAATTACAGGTGAAATGCGCGACTGATACGAGAACGTTGGAAACAGTGAAGACCAGAGTGATAAGAGCGTGTTCCAACAAAAAAAATCGTTCATGTTACAGTGGAAATGAAGGGACCAACCATGCACCCAATAACAGGAACCTCGTCCAGTACGAAATGTTTCGACTAGGGGGCTTGCCATGACAAAATCAAGTGTTTTTATGGAAATATTGACAGCGTACAGAGGCTGCCCTTGTATGAAAACTTCGTGATAACACCAGCGTTTGTTTCCGAGCACTCTGTGGAAGCCAGTGGCTGTCGTTAGTCCAAACTTATGAAGTAATTTGCATTTATTTCTGGCAGAATTTCGCCATGTAAGATGAACGAAGACAAAAAATTGGACATGTGTATCACAAGCGCCGACTCTCAAGTTAAGCTTTAATTAGAAAACAGACGGAATATGTAGTGACACGTGGCCATGAGAAGTCGAGTTATCTATTCTGGAACGTAACTTTTTTGGCGTGCTGTACAACTACTGTACAACTACTGGACAACTGGCGCATTTGTCTTTGACTTTGCGAATATACCGCGCCTCAGTTATCTGCCGTGTAGTATGGTCATGACGACCAACTAAAATGTTACCCTGATTGAACAAAGGTGAGCAGCCACGTTGCTTGCAGTACGAAGTAGTGTGGGTTTGACGATTGATACGCAAGAACGACTCCTGCTCTAGCAACCTCCCATTTACACAGCGTCAGGTCTGCCCGACCTCATTATATTCCTCCGTGTCACTAAATATTCGCTGTTTTCACCAGCCAAGCCGTTTTTGTTGAAGCCTTCGGCAGACTTCCATTGCTAAGATGCAACAGAAATTACGTCATTGCCTCACACGGCAACACCTCGTCTGCCATCCATGGGTTGCCCCATGGAGGAAGGAACGCTTAGCAGAGGCCCCGGCCTGCCAAGCTCTGTTGCAGCGTGTGTGGCCGAAGTCGTGGCCTGTTATTCGAAAAAAAAACCACAGGGACTGGTAGTCCAAACATGCTCGCTTTCGTAGCACATGCGCCAGTGAAGTTCTCGCTGTTATCGGCCTGCGAAAAGGGAGATAAGGAGTTTTCGGCGCGGGCCTTTCTCGAAGCGCGTTACGTTCGTGAGACAAGCTGCGATTAGAGAGTGGTGTAAGAGCTTGAAAATTGCGTTCTGCGTATGTAGGCTGCGAGTGTGAGTGTGAGCCAGCAACACGAGCTCTCGCGTATTCGTAGCACGGGCCTTCGTCGTCTGCTGCAACCTGTCACGGAAAAACACAGGTGGTCGTCTGCTTTATTTAGAAGTTGTGTAGGCTTGTTCTGACGCGCTTCAGCAGCGCCCATTGCCCACTGCCCACGGCTCGTCCCCAGGCAAGTTAGAAGCTCGTACCCGACTGCTCCAGTGAGCTTATTGAAAGGGCAAAAGGGAGGAGCTGGTGCGTGGATATTGCTGCACTACAGGCGTCGAATACATGACGTCAGAGTATCTCCTATTTCGTTTTTTTTTTCCTCCATGGCCTGCCCGCTTCAGGCCAAACGTGTAACTCTGTTGACCCGTCTGTCCCGTTATCGGGACGTTAATGGCGTTGGAGACTTTCGCTACGCTTTATCTAACCTCGGCAACTAAGTTCGTACGTTATGTCAATGGTCTTGCGATTTATTCTCCATATCGAAGAATGAAGGCCTAGCCTATGGCCATATACAGGCAGCTCACAATGTCGCCACAACAGAATGGTGGTGCCGTCTGGTGGTGCCACGGGAAACCGCGGCCAAATACATAACGCAGTGAAAGATGGCGCCAGCGTTCCGTTGCAGAAAATGGCATCTTTTGAACCGCCTTGTCGCGGACGACACGTACTAGCCAATGCCTTAGAGTGGCATTGCTTCATTTCCATTGGCAGTGCTAGCAGACGCCAGCATGTACACTCTCCTCGCGCCTGTGTGAACGCTCGGTCCCGTCAAGCCAGCTTTATAATGGTTTCATGAACCCTTAACGCATCTTCCAGGCGCGAGCTTCTCGGGACTAAACTTCACTTTGTGCTTCAGTGATGTATGGGATAGCCCTGCATGCCTCCATCAAGAGCGATGGCTGCCTCGGCGGCAAAGAATTTAATGGAGCTCCCAGCTTCTGCGATAAACTACTTTGGTTCTGAAGTGAAATATTCCTCGAAAAACATTTTTCTTAAACCTTGAGATGAGAGCCAGCGCTTGTCTTCCCCGTGTCTAACTTTTTTCCATCTTCCTTTAGTCTCTACGGAGCCATTACAAAAGAACTGAACTCATACCAACCAGACCAACATGCTGAATTTCGAAACTTTTTTTTCAAGTCCACCGGACGTCTAAAGGTGAAAATGCTGAAGCGCTGCGACAGTCGACGAGTGAATGTAACCGATATAGGAATTCACACGCTTGCCCAAAGTCAGCGACGGAATGCGGTACATTGAGAGTGCGCGGCGCTTATCTGCCTTTCACAGAAGCTGCGGTAACCCTCCCGCAGCCGTTGATGCCGGCGCGATGATACCGCACTCTTTTTTCCCCTTTGTTATTTTATTTATCAACCCAAGAATCTGGCTGCCGACGCTCTCTTGCGCTTCTCAGGGGAGGGGTGCGCCTGGGTACTTCTGCGTTGTCGACGCCTGGTTCGCCGAGTACTGGGGGTTGAGATGAAAGTTTTCCCGATGTATCGGAAACAGGGCCTTCTGCTTGCGGTTTTGCTGGTGTCTGTCTTCGACTGGTGGAGCTGATGCAGGCTCTCGTGCGTCCGGTCCCGTTGGAGTTGTAACGTAAGCAAGCCTGGTGATCTCACTGGAGTCTGCCGAGTTCTAAGCAGACGCACAGGATGGCAAATCACCGGCTGCTCAGGAAGAGAAAACGTTGCCTCTACTAAATGGTCTGCGTGAACGAAACGCTCTTGACGTTGCACGTTCACCACGCTAGTTACTGCGCTGATTCGTCTGGTGATGATATAAATCACCCATGCAGAGTCCCTAGTCCCCTTCACCTGCACATCGTCACCTTCTTTGAACTCGCGCCAGTGTTCAGCCCGCGGTTGGACGAGCCGTCGCTCGTTTTTCTCCAGATGGTTGTGAAGCTCGGAGTTCAGCATGGTCAGCCGTGTCCTTGGACTCCACGACTGGAACGATTCGGCCGGGGTTTTCCCAGTTGCTGCACATGGCGTGTTCCTGTAGAGAAAAAGAAACTTGTCGACACGATGTTGAATAGATTTGGAAACTCCACCTCGTTCTTCAGCCTTCAACTATTGTCCGGGGTTCCTTTTTGTGGTCTCAACAAGGCGTTCAGCGGCTCCACTAGGCGTCGGCCGATAAGGTAGTGTCGTCTTGCGGTGGATTCTGTTGGATGCGAGGAAATCTGCGAACTCAGACGGCACCAAGTGCGGGCCGTTGTCGCGGCACAATTTCATATCCGACAGGCCAAAAGTTGCAAAAAGTGCTCGCAGCCTTTCCGCCTTTCTGGCGGCAGTTGTGCCAGACATGCAGATTATCTCCGTGCATCTCGAGTAAGTGTCCACAAGAACAAGCCGCCAGTGAGGTTTGCAGGGTGCGAAATGCACATGTAGTCTGTGCCACTGTCGTGACACCACCAAGTGACGGGCAGGAGCATCGCGGAATTCTGAGTTACTTGACAACTTCCCACTGTTCTTTGTCCTCGGTTTGCTTAAGCCACCCGACGCGACTTCGGGCAAAAATTTTCATATGAGTCCCTTCCCGGTGCCCTTCGTGCAATAGTTCCACTACAAAGCAGTTCAAAGAATTTTGCACGATCATCCGGTTGCGCCCTGTGGTACAGTCATTCTCGATGGACCCCTCATTACGCCTAGCAAACTACGACGCGAGCGCTTCTTCGCTTACTTTTGAGGGCTATCCGTGCTGCGTGTACAGCAATTCCTTCGACAACAATCGGTAGCGGCTGGTTTCTTCGAAAATCGTACCAACCGATAAACGCAGCTCGCTGTCAAAGGAACGTAGTTGCTGACGTCATTCACTTTCTTCAGTGGAATTCGCAATAGGGCGCCAGCCGTTTTCCAGTGAATTGCTTTTCCAGTATGGTCACGTATAGCAGTATGCTGCGAGAAAAATAATTCATCATTGTATGTGGACCACTGCTGAGATATGAATTGGTTTATCAAGCCAGAGCAAACCTTTCCGAGGCTGATGGTGTAAAAATATCGCAAATTCACGGCCGAAAGTTTACTTCTGAAAGCGTTGCATCCCTAAACCACCGCCAAAGCCCCCTTTTACAGCTGTAAATACTCCGTTCGGCTATCCTCAGGGTGCGCGAGGTATATGCCAGCGGTGTTTCGTGATCGTTCGGAACATACCACATAATAACGGAGCTTCTACTTCGTAGATAGATGATTCTGCAGCTAATCCTCATGGTTTGGAGTGATCCCAGAGCGTCAAAACGTTATCGTTTGTTAGCAGTTGCGTCGTTCCTTACCCGACCAATGCCATTTTTGATTATTTTTCAGTATGTTATACAATGGCTTAAGCTAAGCCGACATGTTCGAAATGAATAACGCATAAAATTCAAGCAATCTAAGATAGGCTTTGAGCACCGTCACGTTTGTGGAAGCTGGAGCGCTTCTGGCGGCATTATCCATACTCTGTGCAAGGGCGCAAGCCTGAATTTTCAATCATGTGTCTTAACTACATCACAGAGGTGGAGCTGAAACCTTGCGAGCCCAGCCTCCTCACGAGTCCGGCATTCCTCAGTAGATGCTCCGGCTGTGAGGACGTCGCCCAAGTAACACACGACTTCTTCCTCTCCTCTCAGCATCTCGTCCATAGAAGACCGAAAAATTGCCGGGGCACTTGAAATGCCGTACGGCAGGCGCTGACATTTGAACAAGCCAATGTGTGTAAGCAACCTTGCGAATCTTCATGCCGTGGTTAGAGGAAGCACAGTGAAGAGGTTCCCGCCAAGTAACGCGAAAATATCCCCTACTAGTGGCAAAGGGTAGTGCATGGTCTTTACGGAAGGATTTAACGTCACTTTATAGTCTCCACGCAGTCTCACCTTAAGCTCAGGCTTTGGGGCGACTGCAAGTGGTGTCGCCCAGTCACTCTGCAGAAAGGGCTGCAAGATCCCCTTTTCTTTGAGGCCATCTATTTCCTCAACGACATGTTTCAGTACATAAGGAATAGGACGTGTTTGGGCACAGACCAGACGGGCCTCCTCTTTAAAGAATATTTTTTCGCTTCATTGCCCTTTATAAAACCAACTTGCGGGCTCAACGCGTCAGGAAAGTTCTGCAACAGGACTTCTACTTGTTGTTCTGCTTCCTCGTTGAAAACGCCATTCCTGTTCAATTTGACCTGCGCGAGCCAGTGTCGCCCTAGAAGGCATGGTTGAGTTCCAGGAATAACAGCCACATGCGGAGTTTTCGTTTGACGTTCATAATCACCCCTTGTCCTACCGTCTCAAGCGGCGTGCCGCCGCAACTTTTCATTTCCAGAAGGCACTTTCTCAAGTCTGGCTTCCATTGCAGTCGAGCGTAGATTTCATCACTGATAACAAATAAGGCTGCACCGATATCTGTATGCATGGCAACAGGATGCCAGATAGTGCCGTTGTATTTGCTTGTTTCTCTCGACTTGAAAAAACTTCAAGTGGTACGGGTCACCCTGTGCTTCAAACGTCACTTGTACTGCGCTGTTTCGATACCTCTAAATTCTCATTTAAGCACGAGAACCTTCACTCATAGCATTAGTAACGTTTTTTTTATCTACTGGGGCGAGTTTCCGGCTGTAAGTAGCACTGCAATCAAATTATCACTCAAATTATTACTGTGCTCATTAAGTTATAAATAAATTACCATTGGCATTCTTTTTTTGTATCAACATGTTCTCCATGGCCAAAAATAACAGTGAGCGAACAACGAGCTCTTATTTTTTCTTATATGAAACTGCACTTCACAATTCGAAGTTAAAGCAGAGATCTGTCCGGTGCCTAAATGTGCACATTGCTGGGGATTGCGCTTTGTATAGGATAAACATAATATTTTGCACATAGCATTTGGATCTACAGCGTTCAAATACGTAGCGCAGCTAAAGCTTCGCTTCGCATATACTCCGGCGTGTGCGCTGCATCTGCGTACTCTTTCAGGTAACTTATGATGCGTGTCCTCGAAAAAGAACAGAGGGCATTTTTTTTATAACCACACTGAGAACTGAGAATCAAAAAACACATAAAGCACGCAAGTGTACGGGCGTCCTTTACCCGTGGGCGGACGTGAGGGGGTGAGCGTAAAAGAGCTAGTTAGTTATGCTAGTTAGTTATGCTGCTAGTTATGACGAAGTAGGGTGCGTTTGACAACAACGTAAACAAGTGAGATACCCACCAAAGGCCAGAACGTTGTTCGTAGCGCAAGCATTTTCAGTTTCTCTTTATTTCTTCAACGAAAACTCGAGGGTATACGGTCATCTCGGAAATTATTTAGACATCGCACCACCCGCGATTCTGTAACGTGCACGTAAAGCACTCTAACCGAACACTTTTCACATTGCTTCCTCGTCGAAATGCGGCTGCCGCTGCTGGCAATCCCACCGCTGATCTGATTTTCAGCCGCAGAACGCAGCTTATGTTAGGAGCGAAGCGATATGCTTGGGTAAACGATGTTGTTCATCTGACAGCTACTACTAACATCCATTCTACCATAGAGGCGCGCGTGTAAAATAAAGAGCTCATATAGCGTATTACAACAAATGGATTTATTAGACCCCTTCCAGAAGTTGGTGCGACGAGGTAAAATTCTAGTAAATTTCTTTTGCCAATAAGGAGCTACATGTGTCACAAAATTTGCTTGCAGGAGTTCAACCGATTTAGAAGCTAAGTTTAAAACTTCTGGCTGAAAATATTCAGTTTCTAGTCCTTGATTTGCTCATATCTGACTCAATGCCCGAGTCGAGCAGTCGGTTGGGCTCCTTGAAGGCCGTGCGCGTGTTGTGTACTGCGCATGCAAAAAAAATGAGAACGGAAAGACGTAAATTAAGGCACTAGCCATTCTTTATTTATTTTTTAATTTTATGTGTATACCGCGTTTTCATTTTATTACGCGCATCCGCTGCACACAAAGGCGTCGTCACTCGCACGCATCGTCAGGTAGATCTGTGCAAAGTGAAACAGAGATATAAACAGTTTCTTTTTCTTTTTTTCAAGAAAACACGCTCACACCGTCGAAATGGGACAACGTACAGGGCATAGAAGGACGCACATAGGCGACTAGAAAAATGTTAAAGGGACACTAAAGAGAGAACTAAGTTCGGCAGCATTATTGAATTACATTTCTACAATAGCTGAGCAGTCACAGAGAAAATGTGGTAAATCATTACACAATGGCAAACGTCGAAAGCATACCGCGAAGCCACTCAAAGGTACCCCCACAAGCATCCCATGGCGTCATAAATTTTTGAGGGCGTGTTCTTAATATGGTTAATCGTTCATCGACATAGAACGACTACGTTGCATTCTAAAAGATCCAAGGACTGATTTCGTAAGTTTAGAGAACTGGTTCTGTGCCAGAAAAACCCAAGTAATAGAAAGTAATTTGAACTCCGTGACGTCACACTGGCGTGTGACTCTAATTGTTTCAGCGCAAAATGCGGCGAACATTCGCCTTCACTGCCTTTGCTGGTAATGTACCCTTGACCGCCTAATGGACGACAATAGGGTCTCGAATGAATGCTTCACAAGAATAGATTTCTTATTGCTCGTTGGTGTCCCTTTAAAAACACATCTGGGGAAATACAAACACGCTAATCAACACTTTGTAAACAATAAAAGAAACTGTAAGCAGCGCGCCGCAAGAAACCTGTATTTTTATAGCTCTCTAGACAACCAAACGAAAGTGCGCGGGAAGGCGTCCAGAGAGAGAGGTCCGTATTACCCAATACAAAAAAGAAAAATTACTTATACATGCGTAGTGTGAAGAGTTAGGTCCATCGTTAGGTGTTCTTTAAGTAACTATCGCCGACGTGTGCCAGTCCAGAGTAACAAGACCAAAAATAAAGTTTATCCTACTTAGAGCCACCGTGAATTAATTGTTTTGTTTTTGAAACAGCATACGAAGCCAAACGATTTTCAATCATTTCCTTTTCTGCATTTTACTCCCAAAGTCTCTTGATGTTAAGCTATCCCACAACGGCCACCTAATAATGTAGTGCTTCGGTAGATCTAGTGCTTCGGTAGAACATAGGCACAAGAAATCCTCGAGGGAAAAGTTGTAGAGTACGTCCAATCAGCCGCAAGATAATTTGGCCACTTCGTTCTTTACTTGTTACTTCTGTTTTATTTCATTTTAGTGTATCCTTTTAGTTAGGCTCATTTGTGGTGTTTCCTTTGTTTCTTTAGCAACATTATTGCGAATTTCCTCTCTTTCTTTCTATTATTAGCAGTTATGTTGGATATATTCCATGGCCACAGCATAGCCTTGCTATGCTCTTAAAAATGAGACCATCAGGAAGCTGAAACATTTTTCTGTCGTTCTTCCTTTCGAATTTCCTCCAATAAGTTAGTACTGCCCGTACTTTACATCTGCCTCCTGTACACATAATTTCTACATACTTCAAAAATCGCAGCCAGCGATTCTTGTCCGGGGGAAACTAACTGAACTCTGTGATTGCCTTCGAGGTCGTTCAGTTTGCTACCCCACGTGGACCTCAACTGGTTAACTAGTCATGCCTTCTGTCACGTACTCTGACACTACCATGAGGACATCGTTCTTTGGAGTAAACAGGTTTTTACAGCCCTTTCAGCTGAAATGCAACAAGTTTGCAGCCAACCCGTGCAGAATATGAGTTAGAAATTCGTTTGTGTTGTATACAAAACTTTCCCCGGTCCTTGAGATAGCACAGTTATCCGAATGAAGCTTTCAGGGCAGAGGAAAGAGTATTTATAATGTTAATTCATGTGACAATGCAAAAAGATGAAACACGTGTTTTCTCCATGGAAAATACCACATTCGCCGCGTGCTATCAATTCATCTTCAAATCACATCACCACGACAGCATCTAGCCAGTTCATCTGTCGTGGAGAAAACAAAGTGGTATCTCGTTGGCATCTACTGAACTAGATCGGTTGAAAATAATCCAGTTGAATGACTCCGTTATAACGAGCGTAATGGCACCACTTTAAGCTTTAAAAGAATTATCACCTTTAATTTACAAATTAGTGTGCCGCGAAAAACAAATGACTCGACGCGATGCACAACAGATTTTTGGTTTTTGAAAAGTGGTCCTAAACTGACAGCAGCAGTTTTCGGCAACCAAGGTTCAACTGTATGCCGTTAATTTGAAACCAAAATTATTTGCAAGGACGGTTGAGGGGCGTAACTTACAATATATCAAAGTAAACAATAGTATCTAATATTCGAGGATTGTAGCAGCACAGCGTCACCGACCGCACACATGCCAACCGCACAACTTCAGCAAGCGTCTCGGGATAGAATCACTTTCTTTAGGCTGTGTATCATGAAATATTATCCGCATTTTCTTTCCAACAACTAACAGATCACCACCTAACGATTCGATTAATCACTGTTGAATTATTCAAATTGCGTAGTACTAAATTACATAATTCCAAACGTGCTCTCAAGAAACCAGAAGCACTGATACTTCAGAATTAACATCAAAGGTACTTGTTGTTGAATATTGCACACAAAAACGTTAAGCCTGTTTTTTACACTATTCTTCTGACCTTCAAGCGTAGTACATATGGAGCACGAATTTTTGTCAGCCTCTACATTTTTCACGCTTGTTCTGCAGCTCCTAGTACATTCTCATTCATCAAATCCTGATGTGATTGTGGTTCAATTCTTAAACACAATTCAACATTAAGATAACGGTACAAATTCTGTGCTACACACAAAATACCACGCAATGCTGACAGTGTCTGTGCACCTTTTTCTCTAACTTCTTGCTTTACTGTTGCTTTAGAGTAACGAAATCGAACTGAGCAAAAGATATGTCCAAGTACACATTTTAAAACACGTATATTGAGCCAGAGAAACTGTTTCTTTGACGAAGCTAAACTGAGCGCTAAGCGAAGGAGATTCATTCCTATCCCCCATTGGTCGATAGGCAAGGTGCGCACTGGTACTGTGTGCTGCCCACAACAAGTACAAAAAAGTACAATTCGCGTACACGCGGAAGTATAGCACACACGAAACAGCACTGGACACCTAAACGTCCTTTCAATAAAAGCCACGTACGTACACCACAAAACAGCAAAACTGTGTCCTGTACAAATAAAACAGTGCATATATTATTATAAACTGACTAGAGAACAGCCTGTTTAACGCAACTAAGCATCAAAGCCACTCACTTTCCTCTGACAGAACGTGGGAAAAATACATTTACACATTTATATAAATATATACATACACACGAGTGGTGCAAATCACATGCACCTTCGCATTGCTCATGAACGACACGGGAAGGCCTTCATTCTTAGTTAATTCAAAAACAATGTAATATTTACGCCAATTAAAAAAGCGAGCTAAATTATTGTTTTTCAAGAGCTAACAATGCGTCAGTTCATCTAAAGAAATTCCACCTCAAATTTTGGCTTTAAACTACCACATGAACACATGGACTGTGAGCGACGCCGTACCACGAGCTCCGAATTCTGCAGCCTAGACTTCCTTAACTCGAACCCAAAGCACGTTGTATTAGCAGTTTACGTTCCGTCACCCCAGCCCCCACTCCTTTTGAGTTTAGCAAAAGTGCCACGCCATCTCTGGCATCTGACAGAAAATACACAATAATGCACGTACGGTCCCTGGTACAGTGCTCTGTTTCGTTCAGGATATCCAACCTTTTAACATATTTTTACAACCCTTACGGTACATATTTTCCACTGGCATGTAGATGGCTCTTTTAATGCATGTGTAAATGCACAACTTTCAAGGTGTTCCAAAAAATGACACGTTACTAAGTAACGAAAACACATTTGCAAATATGTGCCGCCTACTGGGTAGCACCTGCATGAAACAAATGTCTCTGAAAGTCAGCTCTTCCTTCGACCGAGCTTCTCATCCCTGTGACTGTATTTTTCCACATAAGTTACCTTAAGTGCGACATCTTAATCTTGTTCCACGTAGGTTCCACCACACAAGTGAAATATATGCTTGCAAAAATGTCACACATAGTGTCACTTATGTAGGACTAGAATAACAGTGTGTCTTTAAACAAACGCCCCGTCACTTGCAGTGTTCATGTGCAATGCTCAGCCGCGCAACTTATGCGTGCAAACACGACAAAGTGCGACACATTTAAAAAGAATACGATCAGAAACATTACGCGCGTTTTCACACATTCCTGGATGTGTTGACCCATGCGCGACCTAGGAGATATTGTTTATGTTGTCTATTGTGGCAGTAACATTGTGGCTCAATGTGCAGCCGATTCTAGTTTAGTCGAAAGCAATTACTGAATAAGTAAAATTTGACACCTCAGAGGGGAACACTTTTTTTCGATTCAGCAAAAGTGCACAGAAATACACATTATAAGCAGGTGCATCGGCACGATTATACATCAAGGCAACACTGTCATCTCAACAGAATGCATTTGAAGTTCAAAATTTCGAGTGCACAACGCATCAGGCCTACCAATGACTACCATAATATCCCGAGAGATTGCACAACCCAAGAACAAAAGTTGATCGAATCAGAATAGGTTGAGTCCTAGTGCCCCATGAGCAACCAAAAATGTTCACCGGCAATACTGTGCCCATAGACGAAATGACAAGAAGCGGGTTCATGCGGCACTAAGTCCTTTGCTGGCTAGTGGGTCTTGGGTGACGTTTAGGAAAGAAAACTGAAGTTTAGAATGCTTTGTCAGGCCACTTCGAATATTCAGGGCCAGTTGTCGTCCAGTTACCAGCAACGTTCATCTTGCGGGTCACAAACCCTGTTTAATTCCCAAGAAACAAGCAGGCCACCTCTCGGAATTTCACAGGAATCGTAAGGCAGAATACCTTTTCTATAAGTATCCAGCTCACAAGGAACCAAGGACAATCAACTCTCCAACACATCAAATAACGAGCAGTACAGGACTGGCAGAACCGGCATGAAGAATGCATATAACAGAGTGCATGGCTTTCTTAGTGCACAGTAGGAGAACGACAAGCAACAAATCTCTCATCTCCCCCACGTGACATAAGCTGCCAAAATGAGACAATGTCAGATGGAGCTTGCAGTGTTCAAAACGTCCACGGTTATAGAGTGCGCTAAAGACGAGTTGAGTCACGTGCGGCGGAAGAGTGTGAGCGTGGGTAAAGCCCCCACGCTCTACGGTAAATTGCATGCGTGTTTGTGAGCGATTAACACCGAGACACGACAACGATCGAGGCCCACTGCCCATTACAAAGGAGTGGGCGCCTAGACTAGATGACACGCATCTCACATCACATGTCTTGCTGCATTATTCTTCAGGTACAATCTCAAGATTGTTTCGTGATGCAGAGTGGGTGGATGGTAAGTGTTGAGCACGAGTCACGGCTGTGCGCTAAAGTGTGCGACCCCGTACACAGCTACGGCGAGTGGCAACCTCCTATAGGCGTAAGACGAGGTTACGATGAACATGTCTGCGTGAACAATGGCTTCTTTTCGGGGATCGTTCACTGCGCATGAGCAAATGGCTTGCGACTAACGTTATCTATATATATCTGGACACATGCAACCACTTGACAACGAGTGATGAAAGGGACTAATATTGTGTAGCGGTTCTCCCGGATGTAACTAACCAACGCGTTCGATATCTTCAACACCAAGCTCTCGTTGTCGTTGGAGCAAAACATCATCAAAGTAGGTGTCCCCAGCAGTTGTGGACTCCGCGTATGCTTTTTAAATGCCAAGAAACATTTTTCGCTCCGCCATATATGCATTTCATGGTGCACTTTCGACTAATCTTGCTCTGAACTACCTTACAAATATGGTAACGTCTTGCTTATGCAAAAACCTTTCGTCCTAACTAAATTCGCATACGCACGTTGCATCTGCTGACGACAGTCATTTTCTTACGTAGGTCAGCAGCTTTGAGACATTTGCATGCGTCTGCCTAGTTTCATTTTTATATTACATATCAGCTCGGCAAAGCAACAGCTACACGCAAAATCATATCTACAGTGTATATAAAGTGAGTGACCGGAGAATCAGAATGACACTGGCAAAGATGTCAAATGCTTATTGACCACTGCAGTGCTGCTGAATCAGCAGCTTCTTGTTTTCAGTTAAAATGCACTTGACGGCTGAAATTCTAGGCAGCCATGGCCTATTAAATCTATGGCATCCACCTGTTTTAGGCAGAATTTGATAAAACCTTGAAATATACAACATTTACGCGAACGCAGTCAGCATTCCTTCCAGAAGGTTGCTAGAACTTTCCAGAAGGTATGGGTCAATGTTGAAAATGCCCATCACTTCTGCTGCAGAACCTGCTGCTCTTTCCCAAACCAAGCACCTATAACATTGCCAATATGTTCTTAACGCTGTTATGTCAGCGCCTCAAATTTGTGGCGCATTTATTATGGAAAATTGAAGTTTGTATTGCCAGACAATGTCGTTGCTATTATGGCGAACGTACATTGATCTCCAAGCCTGTCGCGTGGGTTCTTTTGCATGTTGTCACGGACGTCACATTAGATTGCGACAGACATGAGGACAGTGAGGATTGCATAGCTGACAGTGCATTGATGAACTGCGCAGTTCCCACGACGATTTGCACTCCTTTTATGCTACTTTGCCCCAGCCCCAGCGTCACACCATCAGCCAGATGTATAGAATGCTGGCACTGGCCCGTTCCCTACAATAATTATCGTTACAATAACAGTGACAGCATTGCACGCTCCAGGCTAAATAATATGAAAGAGCAAAACTAGTTTTCGACACCTCCTGTATGCAATGTCTCAGACCTGGAAGAAGGTACCTTTTGCATGCTAGTTCACCACGGTAAATTCCTACTTGTGCCAGAATGTGCCAACTGTATCGTTCCGTGACGACGTCACCCAGGAGGATGCATCAAAAATTGGCTAGTCATTACAAAACGACGAAAATCTTTCGTCCAAACTTAAGCCATAACGTGATGTTGTGAAGATGTTGCATTGCTTCGATAGAGACTATCATAACAACGTGTGAAGCCTTAACACTGCCACAAATACGAATTTCGTAGCTTTTGCATGCTACTTTTCACAAGTGCAAATCTTTCGCACGCTGTCTTAGTATCTGAGATTACCAGCGCAAAATTTATTCAGCACGACATTCTACTTTGGACAGAAATGCCAAAGAGATGTACGATCTCCGTTTTTGACCACACAAGCCGCTTTGGCAGAAGCGTCAGTCATACGTGCGAACTCTAAGTCTTGACAATGCCAAATCAAGCCGCCTTTCTTGGTGTTGGTTACTTGTGTAAAAACTTGAATGTAAATCACACTCTGTATAGCAAAAGTACGCTCTTAAGAACGCAATTGGTACTATCTTATGAAACCATTGTGCGTTTTTACACTGCATCGTAAGGGATCCCTTTGAGAGAAAAATTTTGCACCGTGGTTTCTTTCTTGGGGGTTGATAGGCACAACGCTATTATTCAGGCACAAAACAGGGCACAACTTTGTAATGGCTTATATTCTTTCTTCTTGCGGTATCATTCATTCTGTGCTTCGTGCAGGCATTATACACGATCAATTTGCCCTCTTTAATAAGACCTTTGTTGGCACCCTTTCGTTGGCAATACTGCTTTTACTACGAGCACCACCGGGAGGGTTATTTCTATATAGTTGACTTGCATTGAAGATTTGACACCGATAAGTACACGATGGTGGTGATAACTCATAACAATGAAGGGAGAACTGTAGAAACTAACATCGGGCTAACAAATGAATTCTTTTCCTTCCCTCAATACTCGAGATTACCAGTACATGATCGTCATCAAAATTTTGTTCAATTCGTTAGTCTGGATAATTGTAATCACTTAAAACCTGAAGTTGTGCCGATTCTTGATGTCCTCTTCCCTTCACTGTTTGAAGACAAAAGAATATGTTTAGTTGCAATAACAGAAGATTCTGTGATGCCTCCGAAGGCGCTGTTGCTGTCATGGCATAAAGTTCTGCCTCAACAATAAATGTCTTGTTCTACCTATATTACATCGGCTTTTGCGTCAAGATAAACTGAATTTTATTGCTGTGCGACACCATGTCTTAATTCGAACATCTTGTAATTACGACAGAAGCCTGTACCAGTAAATCTTTTTGTTCGGCTATAATTTGATACATACTTACGGTTGAAGGTTAGGAATTGCCTTCGTTTCCTTTCTTGTGACTTAGCTTGTTTCTTTGCTAAATTCAGCCGCAAGAAAGTTATTTTGAAAACTTTGTCGTTCCAACAAGACGTCAGATTTATGACTGAGGCACCCATCTCATTTTGGTGCCCACCATTCCCCGCAGAGCTTTTTCAGCTGCGTAGCTTAACTTGAATATTAAGGTCGGCTTATATTGCGAGCCTAATGGGCCTCACAATTTTGTCTCACCTTCTCTTATACGTTACCTATGTCATGATTTGCTTTATCGTCATCTTTTTAACATCGTATCGCTTAACCTTTTTTTTTTTAGTGTTGTTCCAAAAATACACCAGCAACGCCACGTTACCATTTTGCAAGGTGTCATTGCTACGTCTATATTTTCACAGAGTATGTTCAAAGTTCTCCCAAATACATTTCACAAGTAAGGAAAACAGATGTGAAGGGTTCTTGGAGTTCACCCATACAAAACAAATGTTAAAGTGTGTCACTGTGGCATCAGAGTCCTTAGAAGTAAGAAAATATTAAATACTTCTCGTTTCTAACTGCTAACCACTTGACTTTAGTCTCGTGTGCACATCATTCTAGTTTCAGATGACACACCACAATGAAGAGAAAAGAGAAAAAATATAGGCCACGATAACAGACAACCGGCAAAGTACTGCTTGTCCACTTCCCCGTGTATGTCTTGTCTACACACAGCGCCGTTTTGCACACATAACGTTCCATAAATCCCCATTGTAATCCTTTTTAGTGGGGGTGTTTGAATAGCGAAATTTTCGAATCGAATCGAATACAGATGCTTAAACAAAAGCGAGGCTTCCAAGTATCCAATCAATCGCCGAACATCTTCTTCTACCTCCAAAAAATTGGCAAACAAACTTCGAGAACAATGGTGAAACAAAGCTTTTTTTCTATTGCCTTTATTGCAACAACGCTATTTGGCAGTCCGTTCAATTGAGCTGCTCTTCACTTAGGAAAAGCTGAAAAGACATCGAAGTTCCCAGTTGATTACAACAGGCACTGAGGTCTGCCTGTAGATCGCATGGACTATTTGCATATGATGAATGGACCGCGTGGATCATTTTGCATCGCATGTCAGCTGCAACAATTGTAGTAGACCAGCATATACGTTCACTTCAAGACTTCCAATTCTAAAACTTGAGTTCTCAATATGTAGACTTCAAATTTCAAGTCTTGAATCGAAATTCTGCGCACTGATTTCTGCGCATTAGGCGATTACGTTTATTTCAGAAATTTGACTTTTTTTATCGCTTTCGCAACATTCAAACAATTCAAACCCAAATTTTCTAACGAATATATTGATGTTCCTAATACTGAGATTCAGTCCCAATTTCCGAATGGCATCATTCTCGAATCGAATACTTGCGCTCTCAAAAAAAAAAGTTGTTTCGATTCGTATTCGAAAACTTCGAATATCTGTGCACCCCCGACTTAAAAAGTGACACCCAAAACAAAAAGAGAAGTACGAAGGTCGAGGAGGCCTGCGTGACGTCATCGTCGTCGGTGCGTTCACTTGCGCCCTCCCGCGGGGTCGTTCGCCTTGGCCGCGATGCTCTTGGTGCCGGCGAAGAAGACCCGGTCGAGCAGCGACTGCTTGGAGCGCCGCCTGTGGGCGTAGACGTCGCGGCAGAGGTCGGCGAACGCCTGCGCCACCTGGTGCACCTGCTCGGAGGCCGTGAGCTCGACGAAACCGTCGTCCGCGTCCTTGGCCAGGATCTCACCTTCCTCAGTGCTCACCTGAAGGGTCGAGATGGAGGAGAAATAGATTTTGCGTCGCTGGTTGTTATTATCATTGTCATTACTACTGCTGCTACTACTACTGCTACTACTACTACTGCTGCTGCTGCTGCTGCTGCTACTACTACTACTACTACTACTACTACTACTACTACTACTACTACTACTACTACTACTACTACTGAGCAGCCTACTTGAAACAGGGCAGTGCCATATTTCACCAAGCTCGTTCGTTTCACCTATCTAGTGCATCTCACATTCTTTAAGTGCTTTCATACACTACCAACCATATGAACAACAACCTGAACGTATAGAAAATATGGCCATATGGAATCTTATGGTTTTTAGGAACAATCCTATTGCTTGCTGATAAAAAGGCAGCCGTGTAGATCATACCTTCATGTGCTCATCGCTAACGAAAAATTCCTCATCTTGGCTGCCCTTATTGATGCGAAAGGGTCAAATGGCCCACTGAGTGAAAAGGATGGAGTCTGTAGTCTGTAGCAGGGAAACGGCACCTAAATTGCCATTCACTGCAACGCCACGGCATGAGGGCGCCTCGACGGAGCAGAGCGGACGAAAGAGAACGCATACTTCGGAGGTAGCGCGCCAGATGTTGCGTGAGGGAAGAGGGCATCACCGCGACGCCGCATCACCTTTGCTCTCGCTCTCAGAAGCCGGCGCGCGGTCCCTATCTGTCTCTCTCAGCCCCACTGGGCTTAGCTGCTGCTTCCTCGGTCTCTCGTCGAGCAGGACGTCGGTGGCATGCGGCGTTTGCACCGCAGGCTGCTGCTGCTGCTGCTGCTTGCTGGTTCGCGCAGCACGTACCCCTATGATGGATTGCTCGCGGCGCTAAACTTGAAGGAACGCTCAGCTACGTCAAATTGGAGATTGATGCTTTAGCATGCACAGCTAATGAGAAGTTCTTAGGCGTCCTCCCGTTTTACTTTCCGCTTTATACACTGTGCTACGTCATTCAAAATGCAAATTTACCTTTATTGCAATTTGTATTGTTTTCCTTTGCGCCACCAGTTCTGCAGCCCGCTAACACTACCACAAGCACATTCTTTTCGAGGTTCTCTCACATTAGCTGCATTGAAGGCAACGATCTTGACCGTATCATCTAGGCCAAGTATTGACAGCGTGCTCAAGATGGTGAGAGAAAAATTCTACCTTTAACATGTGGGTTGGAGCACATAGAGTAGGGATTATCATATCACGACCGATAGCTTAATGATAGTCTTAAATGTAAACGTATATAATCGAAGCACTCTTGCTCAGCAATAGTCGTAACTAGCTTGAGGCTATGAGTCCAGCCAGTTTCGGAAACTCTGTGCATTCCATGTCTGCATAACGAAAAAAATTGGCTCGCCATCTCGACCCTGCGCTGTTGAAAACCACCACTAGAACCGCTGTGGGGCTTACGCAATGCTTTATTGTTTTGGAGTAGTAGTGGTAATGTTCATTTAGAGTAATGGTAGTAACCTAATTTTGTCAGCACGCCACCGCTGGTCGTATTGCCGTTTCTTTTCCCTTGCCGCCTCCTGTTTTCACGCTGCTCCTCGGGAGTCCCAACAATGCGTTGCCTACCCACGGCCGTGGTGCAACAATAAAATCAGTTGCTAGGTTGGTTCCTTTATATATGAAATGCTAGTGACGTCACTACCCACGTCACAAGCTGTGTTCGCCGCGGCAACTTGGGCAACAGTGATCTTTACCGGGACACGCATGGACACGTAGGGAGCGCTAAGTGCATCGCATTGTTATAAGGAGCGCCTTATCGTCAATGATGTGGTTTCGATGCGTGTTTTTTGCTTGTTCCTTATTGAAACGAATGTTGTGCTGCATGTTATATGCGTGATACCAAATAATGTGCGCACTTTTCGCTTCAATCACTGAAGGTTTCTTTTAATAAGTGAAGACTTTTTTTCCGAGAGCCCACGATGCAGCGGTTAGGCTCGGCCTACCAGTCCCCACGTGGGAGCAGCCCGAAGTTCTGCCCTAGGGCAAAGCTTCTCATGACCTTGTAAAGTTCTTTGTATGTCTGTCTGTCTGTCTGTCTGTCTATCGGTGTATGTATGTATGTATGTATGTATGTATGTATGTATGTATGTATGTATGTATGTATGTATGTATGTATGTATGTATGTATGTATGTATGTGTACTTAATAACCTGCTTGTCTGCTTGTCTGTCTGCTTGCTTGCTTGCTTGCTTGCTCGTTCGTTCGTTCGTTCGTTCCTTCCTTCCTTCGTCCCCCTTCCCATGCTCACCTGCCTGAGGTGTATGAGGTCGGCCTTGTTGGCCACGATGCACACGGGCGCCGGCACTGGCGCCTGCTGCGCCTGCTGCTGGGGGGCGCCACCTGCCCCCGCGGGGCCTCCGCCCGAGTGGGAGAGCGTGGCCGCCCTGTGCAGGTTGGGCAGCGTGTTGTTCAGGTGCCGGCGCAGGAGCCCCAGGTAGCGGAAGCTGGCCCGGTCCACGATGGAGTAGACCAGCATGAAGCCGTCCGCCCACTGCAGGATCTCGTCCCGAGGGAGTTCGTCCTCACTCTGCAGACGCGGCGGAAGCGGGCGAGAAGACCTCGTCATCATCATCATCATCATCATCATCATCATCATCATCATCCTGGCTATGCCCACTGCAGGGCAAAGGCCTCTGCCATACTTCCCCAACTACCCCGGTCATGCGCTAACTGTGGCCATGTTGTCCCTGCAAACTCCTTAATCTCATCCGCCCCACCTAACTTTCTGCCGCCCCCTGCTAGGCTTCCCTTCTCTTGGAGTCCAGTCCGTAACCCTTAATGGTGACGTTCGAGACCGGGGCGCATGCGAACTGAACAGCGCCAGCATAAGGTCGGTAGACTGGGTGGACTAATAGTTTTGCAGTCTGCACGTTAAAGCGAGTCTGCGCACTCACTCTTCTGGCGCACTATCACTGGTCGGTACTCACTCATGTAGCCCACCTATTCGTATGAGTAAATTACTCTTCCAGAACACCAACAAAAAATCTTACTGTGAAAAGAGGCTTCGCAAGCCAGAAAATGCGTTAATATGAAATACGGGTTGTAAGGCCACCTTTAAAGGTATTTGAAGGCTGCAAGGCCTGTATCCTTAAATACTGGAAGGCCTGTAGTATTTCTTTATGAAATATCGCAGGCCTTGTGAAGGCCGAAACAGGACTGGTAAGGCGAACACAGAATGAGACACTGAATGTGAGAACCTGAAGTGCAGTGCGATATATTACAACCTTTTTAGGCAAGCAATAAATAAATAAATATAAGTAAAATACATTTAAAAACGTCCACAGGGCTTCAACTTAAGTGTCCACAGATGACGTTGGAAGTGCACTGCGTATTCTCAATAAGTCTGCAATCAGTTGAATTTTTTTTTTTTTGCATCGACAGCAGGCGCAGCGAACGAAAATTTCCCGGCATTAAAAAGTAATCTGTTCACTTGGAAAATGCCCACGATTCTTTTTTTTTCTTCATCATACGAGCCAGATTACAGTCACCACTCCTGAGAAACCAAAAATCGGCAGTCCTTTGTTGCATTTGGCGTTCCGTTTGCACGAATTTTTCCTTAACAAGGCAAGAATAAATACGTGAACAAAAGTAGATCGGGGATTACCACTGCCAGCTGCCTGCCACCGTTACTTAATCCCCCAGAAATCTGCGTCGTTTGTTTTCAAATACTTTGTACTTTCCTTTATTTTTCTTACCCCGACTGCAGCCATAATGCCACCGCCTTGGTAGATCTGCGTTCCCAGCCAAAATTTCCGACCCTTTTTATATTTGACCGTTCTTTTCTTGTTAGCTCACTTTCAACATTCGACGCAGCGGTCCCAGGAACGTTCAGAAAGAGCGACCAGGTTTC
The DNA here is from genome assembly GCF_050947875.1 of Dermacentor variabilis. Classification (NCBI taxonomy): domain Eukaryota; kingdom Metazoa; phylum Arthropoda; class Arachnida; order Ixodida; family Ixodidae; genus Dermacentor; species Dermacentor variabilis. The sequence goes on along the minus strand of NC_134578.1, from coordinate 26,510,865 downwards.
TGAGAAACCTGGGACATCCTCATTATCCGGGGAAGGACTTGAAACCGAGGATCCCGGAGCTTTGAGAGGATTAGAGCGGGATTTAAAACCGCGAGCAGAAAATGAACGCGCAGCTTTCTCTGTTTTTTTTTTTCGAGTCTATCACCCATGATTGTCAAGCACAAGCTTAGAATGGCTCAAGGGGATTTCACTGACCGGCAGCATTAAAGCCAGAGCTGCCCGCGTTTGGCGACCTAGCTCAGCGAAGTAACGCTGCTCTCTTTTGAATTATCGCAGAGCTTGCGGAAAGAATCGGGACAGCTACAGTGTTTTTTTTTTCTCCGGGCATTAACTTGTTCAACTTTCATCTAATAAATAACACGGCAGGACACGCCAGATAGGGCGACAACGCGCATGCGGTCTCATCGTCCTGTCTGGTGTGACCTCCCGCGCGTTAGTAGCCGCAGCCAGTTTGATTCAGCGCATTATAAGACTAGCGCTAACTAGCGCGATCTCTCGCTTTACTCAGTTGTTTTAACCACGGCAAGAATGCTGACACCTGGTTTAATTTCTTTTTTTTTTTGCAAGTTTCCTGGCAGCAATGTTTCAAAAATTCCTTGCTTTCTTTTGTGAAATTAAACTGCGCTAGGGATGAGACACCGAGGTAGAAGAAAACTGGACGAACGCAGCACTTCACAAGTTGTTAAAGTCCGGCTGGCCCAATTTTTTTCGTGACATCGTATAGGCCATGAGTTTCTTTGAGATTTAACAAACCACAATTTTCTTTCTCCTCTTAAATCACACCGTACATCTTATGATTGTGCACCTTATGTGCAGTTAAACAAAGGCCAAGAGCTACAATGAAACAAAATTATTAACAAAATTACAACTTCACGACCGTATCAGAGTAGCGCCCAAAGTATGGTCAACCAAAAACTTGGCGACATGATGCGATAAACAAATATCCTAACTATTTGCCATGTGTTTGATAGGGGTAGTCTAAGGGTGCAAAGGAGAAAAATTAACCCCTACCTGATTCAGTTTTTTTTTTCTCTCTCTTTCGAGTACTCAAACGTTAGTGCTGATTATGCGAAAGCTATTGAATAAAAAAATATTCGCTGTTTCGAATATTAACTATTCATTTATCCCGCCGTGGTTGCTTAGTGGCTATGGTGTTGGGTTGCCAAGCACGAGGTCGCGGGATCGAATCCCGGCAACTACGGCCGCATTTCGATAGGAGCGAAATGCGAAAAAGAAACGTGTACTTAGATTTAGGCGTACGCTAAAGAATAACAGGTGATTAAAATTTTCTGATCCCCGCCCCCCTAAGACACGTGGTTCTGACATGTAAGATTCATTAATTGAACAGGGATTGAACTATTCAACTTGAGCAACGAATCGAAAAGGAATTTATCCTATTCGTTGTTTGAAATTTTCCAATATTCGCTCACTTTGTGAAGAAAGAAAGAAAGAAAGAAAGAAAGAAAGAAAGAAAGAAAGAAAGAAAGAAAGAAAGAAAGAAAGAAAGAAAGAAAGCGTTCAAACAAGCAAGCAAGCTCGGGGTCACTACATTAGCTGCGTATATGCCCACAAAAAACTTGCGAGCGAAGAACTGCGCATGAGCCATTCAGCGCGGATCTGTTAGATAAACTTGAAGAAGGCATTTACGAGCTCTCATCAGGCAGTAAATGTCTGACACTCACCCTTGGACAGGTGTCCAGAATTTCAAAGAGAACGGGCTCACCGTCCACCATCATCTCACTTTTGTACCTGTTTTCTGTAGGCAACAAAGAAAGAAAGAATACGCTGATAAAAACATTCGCACCTTGCGCAACATGTTCCATTGGCTAAACATTTACACGCGCTCCAATCGCAATAGGGCAATAACTGAGCAGAGAACGCGATGAGAAACATGAAGGTACTGTCTCTCCCAAAAATTTCTGATCAGCAATTTTCCATGACTCCGAGCAATTAATAATCAAGTTTCACAATTTATTGTATCCGATTGCGACGGTCGATCACCAATTCTCCGAATGTCTAATGTATCGCGGCCATTTAGCACAGAGACTCACGGTTACTCAGCGGATTAAACTTACCAGCATTGCAATGACATCAAAAAGGAACCCCAAGTCAGTTCATGTTGATATAGCATTGTTTAAAAACCCTGTTTGTGTCAGTTTTGCAAGGATAGGTTGACTATTAGAGGAGAAAAGAAAAGAAGTTCTGAGTTTCATTTTAAATTTGGTGCTGAAGACCCAGCGCCGGCATACGTCAGTGCGACGTCGCGGATTTCAAAGTGGTTTTCTTCGCATTCGGGCAGTTGTGGACCCGTAAATGCTCTTGAAGTTCAGGCTTTGTGTCCTTAAGAATGCAACGTAGTCCATCTATACCTACAATAAGCGATTAACTTTGAACAATCGAGAACAATCACAATCTGTGACGTCACGGCAAGTTGAGGCGGGAACTTCGAGACAGCGTCACCACCCGTCTGTCAAGTTTGCTTTTTTTTTTCCTCGCTTATCAAACCTCCGCTAACGGTAACAGGGGCGCTCTTCGGTACTGCACGAATGGGATACCTTAATAATTTATTTTTATTTATTCATTCATGCACGTGCATCGCCTAGTATATAATAGAGCTATAATATATATCTTTGTTTATTTTTTTAGGGTACGTTTAATGTTTCCAAATCTCGTAGCTGTTCAGTGGCGCCAGCATCCATGTCCTTATACACCTATTTAAGGCGGCGCTGAGCCTTGCAACGTGCGATATGAGGCTACCAGTTCTCGAAGAAACTTACGTACCTGTTTGGTGGTCATACTCTCCTATGTACCTCTTCGTCAGGAACCTAACAACCAGTGCTGAAAGAAATGTGGAACGGACATGTCAAGAAACGAACGACAGTTAACATGAAATGCACAAAAAAGAAACAAATCTGGGACTAAGTTTCAGCTTTTGAGCTAAGTGCTTGACTGCTCTTGACTTAAAAATTTACTTGTTGATTTTTCTTTGTTATTACTGCTGTCAAACGAAGAGAAATGGCATGCTATATGTAGGCCTCTTTAGAGCCGACTATCCCAAATTCCGAAATACATAACCTGGCAAAGCAACAATCTTATACTAACCTGATATTTTATCTAATCTTACACACACGCAGACCTTTATCAAAAGTTCTCAGGCCATAACGTGCTCGACAACGTTCACTCTCCGGCAAATGGCCGGGCTCCTGGAGCAATTTTGGCAGTCGGAAGTTGTAGGTGCTGAGAGACACTGCCCTGTACCCTCTTCCCAAAAAAATCTCGCGACTCTTATGATCCGATAGATGACATGCCACAGGCACGAAGTCGACGTGTTTGCGCAAGCTTTGGGTTGAAAACTTTTTACCACCCCTGAACAAATAAAAACAAAGGGAAAGAAATACACAAATAGCTAACGCTACACGGCGCTAGCACGTCACAAACCCTGTCACCGCAGGCAACGAGCACCCGAAGTGAGTTCATTTGGCGCAGTCACGACATCATCCCTTCAGGTCAAATCACCTCGTCCTCGAATTCCGTACTAGCTTAAAGTACCATAGGAACCCGGGCCCTCAGAGGCAGTCCGTGAGATTGCTGTGCACTAAGAAAGCGCAAAGGGGTGCTGATGGCACGTCTCTGCTTCTCAGGACATGAGCGCGGTTCAAGTACTTTTGCTCAGTGATAGAAGCCAGTCTTCTCTTCTGGATGCGATACCATTACAGAACTGCACCCACTTTGTAGGTATCCGCGTGACGAAAATTACGGAAACGATGCCGAAGTCAGCTCTCTCTAACGCGTCGTCTCAAAGCGCTAGCTGCCATGAGGGAAGAATGCGGGAAACGCGACACGTGACGCATGCGCCGGACTTGTCGAAAGAGCGGCTTCGTCACGAGAGAATCTGCATGCGGGCGATCGTGGTCTAACGGTTAGAGCAGTGGACTGCCGTGCTGGATGACAGAGCTTCGATCCCACCATTTCTCCATTGCATTACCGGTGCATTTCAGCAATCTCGGAGCTATCTAACCAAAACCTCGAAGTGCGTTGAGCGTACGCAATCACGTCACCGTGTGCCGGTAACCTCACATTTGTAAGAGATACGAGGCGTAGAAAACACACTTTGATGAATTAGAGCGTGCTAGATCGGCCGTGACGTATGCGCACACGGTTGTCGGGCGAAATGTCCAAATTATCAAGATCTAAGCACGCATTCCAGCGTTGGTGTAGCTACGTTCCGCCAGTGGCATCAGTACGTCTGTCAAGAATGTCGCTGCCGTCGAGCAGGGCCAGTGGTTGTCGTGAGACTCACGCCACCTTCAGCTGCCCCTGTCCCCGAGCAAGTGAACTGCGGCGTGGACAGCAATCACACAGCCGTCCGCACCTCAAGCTTGCAAATATGTAACATCACTACCACGGTTAATTCTTATGCAAGAATGGTTGAGCATTCTTTTTTTTTTGACGTTTCAGAAACGAACGCTCAACCGTGGGGTCATGGACCGCGGGGTCATCAACCGCGGGGTCATGGAACAAACACGTAGTTACGAGCACAAAATACCGCAGTTGTTCCAATTTAAGCCAACCGTTTTACAGCGAAGCTGTATGCGACTACGCTTCGTCGCGTCAAAGACGACGGAGACGAAGTCTCCGTCGACAGACAATTCGACCAATAACAGCAGAAGGCGCGCCCGCCGTGTGCGCTGCCGGGTTCCTCGTCGCACGGCCAGGTGGCGCTCGCCTCCGCGCATCCGAGAGCGAGGTAGTTGGAAGCAGACAGGTTGAGAAAAGTGTCGCGAACGCGCAAGTAAAGCGCCTGCACAGATGGAACTCCGTCTCGACGCCGACGTCACGAGAAACGCTCGGGCTGGCGAAACTCGCGAAGGGCGACAACGCCGCGCTTGTAGACGCCAATGTCCGAGCTACGAGCACTCAGCGGGTGAGATAAGCCCCTTGTTCAAAAATGCATCGTGACTTGAAGGTCATGATTGATTTGATATAAGTGACGCCTGGTGCAAGTAAAGCTTCCAAGAAGCTCATTGCGTTTCCTTTGGTGCGTTCATGACAGGCGTCATTTCAACCAAGTCCAGCATGGGCTTCATGTTAAAATGCATTTCTGAATACGGGGGTAAGAGTACCGAAGAATATGGCCGCTGACTTGGTCCAATACGTTCATTGAATAGCGGCCCACGCCTGCCGGCACTTACACAATAATCCAAGTTTGCATTCAAATAGCATCATTGGAGACCAGCACAGACCGAATGGCGCGTACCCGGGATAAGCCAAGACAAACTACAGGTTCCATCATGAAAGTAATGCGCATTTTCTGGGAAAAATATATTTATTGACCGGAATGGTACAAATGGTTAAAGTTCCTCAAAATATTCTCCCGGTGCATCAATACACTTGCGGAGACGTGTCTGCCACGCCTGGAAGGCACCCTGAAAGTCCTTGACGGGAATGTCTCTCGGGAACGCTGTAACGTGATTTTGGATGTTTCCCACGGTCTCCCAATGATTTCCTTTCAGCGCTCTCTTCAGTCGGGGAAACAAAAAAATTCGCACGGAGCCAAGTCGGGACTGTAATGGGACTGGGGAACCACCGGGGTGTTGCTCCGGGCCAGGAAATTGGTAACGATAGAGGACGTGTGGCTGGGGGCATTATCACGGTGGAGCTTGGCCGTGTCTTCCATGTCAGCCCTCACGCGCGCGACATGGCATTTCAATTTCTTGAGCACCTCCAGGTAAAAGGCTGAGTTGACAGTTCCTCCCTGAGGTACAAACTCAAAATGGGCGATTCGTCGGGAGTCAAAGAAGGCAATCAGCATCGTTTTGATGCAAGACTTGCTCCTTCGCGTTCTTGGGGGGGGGGGGGGGGGGGGGAGATGATTTTGTGTGCCATTCGCTGCTCTGCCTTTTCGATTCCGGGTCGTACTCGAACATCAAGGGATTCGTCTCCTGTTACCACCGAGCTAAGAAAGTACGGCTCATTTTGAATCAAATCCAGCAATTTTTGACAGCGCAAAACTCGAAGTTCTTTCTGATCTTCCGTCAACAGTTTCGACACAAGCTTCCTGCACACCTTGCGCAATTACAGATCTTCGGTCACTACCCATGACCATCATCATCATGACCAGCATCGTCACTATCCCATGTAACGCAAATGTGGACATGCGTAGGGCGGAACCCTCGCCACATTTCCTGACCGGTTTTACCACGCTGCCATGCATAGTCGCGTCATAATAAAATCATGCGCATCACTTTCATATAATGGACCCTGTATGCAAAACTACGGTTAACGGTGCTAGCGCAAGATAGTTCTTGTGCTACCGCCAGCCAACGTGTTTTTAAAACGAAGCTTTCTTTATATTGCCTAATTTATGCTATCCACAAAACTACTAGAGAGAGAGATGTACCACAAGACTTGGTTCGTGTGATATTCGAAAACCTTGCCATCACTGCCCACACTTCGTGTTTTGTGTCCCGCTGCGAGCTTGAAATCGAAGCTGTCTTTGCCAGCTAGGTGCTCCTGCTGGGTGGTTCAGGTCGCAGAAACTGAATTTCCGAGCCACGCCACAGATGTTCCCTTTCGAACCAGCAACCGCTCGACACATTGTGTGCAGAGGTAACTGCTCGTAATCTACATGCGTTTCTGAAGTAGAAAACCACGTGCAGTAACCGACGTGTCTGCCCGTACGTATGCCTGTTCCAGTGCAGTCGAAGTATTCTACTAAACGTTGCGACGAGAACGGCGCAAACGATCAGGGCATGTTCCGGGGATTTGTAGAATTGCATATTATTAGGTCTCGCTTCGTGCGTGTGAGGAGCAAAACATTGTTGTGATCGTTCCGCTATTCTCATTGAAGCGTGTAGCTGAACTGAGACAAAAAAAAAGTTATGCAGATGAAACGCAGATGTTGAAATCCATGTGAAGCGAAGCTATCACGAGGCGGGTAATAAATTGCGATAAGTTTGCCCAATTGCTCGAGCAATTAGGTTTATGGGGCACGTCAAAGAAACCCAGGCGGTCAAATTTAATCCCGAGTCCCCACACTACGGTGTTCCTCGTAATCAGATCACCATTCCGGCACGTAAGACCGCAGATTTTAATTAACAATTTTTTTCAGCAAATCCCCGACACGTCCTTTGACGCGACACTTGCGCGCTTCATCCAAACCCTCGGGTTTGTGAACTCGCTCGCCCCGCTATTGAGCAAGAAACAGTGGCGGGGGGGGGGGGGGGGGGCGAAACCGCGAGTCTTGGTACAATGCCAGGCGACCTCGCTACGTCATCCCGAATACGACGTCATGCCATTGTCTCGGCGGCGAACAAAACAAACGATGTCTTTCCACCCACCCTCAACCGAGCGGATCTCCCTTTCCAAGTCTGTCTCTCAGCAGCGCGCTTTATTTATTCCCGTTCGCTCGCTGCACCTGACGCGCATGCGCACACGTGCGAAGAATCTGCGGGGCCAAGGTGACGTCAGTGCTTGTCACGTGTTTAGCGCTGTGCGACGAAAAAAAAAAGTTTCATCCTCCGCAGTCCCTTCAGCGTGCATTGAAAGAGTAATGCGCTCTGTCTTTAAATGCTGTAAAATGTGATTTATTGATTGCGCCAAATATCATGATTTCGGCCTTGTAAACTTTTTGTGTGTGTAGCTGCAGAGCCCTGGTAAAGAGCGCGAGGTCGCGGGTTTGTTCCCCGGCCACGTCGGCGGCATTGCGATGGGAAGCGAAATGCGAAAAAAACGCTCGTGTGCCATGCGCTGGGCGCACGTTAAGAAAAATACAAATGGCTCAGAACTGACATGGTGTCCTCCCTCAACCCCCCTCCCACACTAAGTACGAGCCTTATAAGCCATTGTGCAGTTGCGGGACGTTAAACCTCATCATTATAGGCTCCTATATCATCGCATACACCAGGTGTGGTATGCTTGCATGCGATAATTTTGTAGGCTGTTTTTTCTTTTCCTTCATCGCATCACATCGTACCGGCTGTCATTTCATGACGAACAGGTCAATATTATTGTTGCCAAGAGAGCAATGCATGTAGGTATGGACACGTAGATCCCTATAACCCTTGTAAAAGTTGTGGCAGGAGATCTTATTGTCAACATGAGAAATAAATATGCAAGGAACAGATTCACGGTGGCAAAATTAAAAACTAAAGAGAAAAGAACATAGCGTTTGCGGATACGTTCAGTGAACACGTATACACGGCATTCGGATGTTTCGCAAATAGTGAGCCAGCCAGTAAACTTCAAGGTACGAGAGTGAAGAACAACCAAAAACAATCACTGCAGGCATACACACAGTATACACATTCCATTTGCGCGTTTACATTTACCAGGTTACCCCTGACGGGTTCCACAGCTCACACCGCACATCTGTAAATTTTGAATAAACTTCAATAAGCGCGACTCCCATCCCGCGCTTGATACAGTCGCGGCACAACGATGTAGCTGGAGACCTCGAAGGGAAGGTTTGTCCGAACACGTGCTATTTAGTCCTAGCTGTAGCGCCCACTTACATCCCCACACAGGCGCGCATTCACCCATCCCCCTCTCTCTCTCTATCTTTATATCCCCCTCGCTCTCTCTATCCAGCATCCCGGCGCGTACCTTCTCAACGTATTCCACACCTCAACCGGTCCCGTCTCGCATCGATTTCCGTTCCGCGAAGTGTTCCGCTTGAGCTCCTGCATATAATTTCCCAAGCATTTCCCTGCCGCTGTGGCTGCTTTGCGGAGAGAATGCAAATACGCGGAAGGAATTCGTCGCAAAGCGCGTCGCCTTCTAATCAGTCGGCTACGCGTACCACATTGTACATAAGCAAAAGGCGTTGACCCACCCTCCCGTCGTTTCTAAGCCCGTTTGTTCGGCACCCGAACACGAAATTGCTGGTGACGTTCCGTGTTACTTTCAGAGAGGCTGCAGGGTGTTCCTGCTAACTGCGTCGAATGCAACGCAACGCGTAGCGTTGAAAAGAAATATCGGCAGACTTCGGCGGCTGCTCCAAGTTTGAAGTCATTTACTGCGAGAGCAGCTGCTTCTTGCAGCGGATGATGATCTCTTCGAGGTTCCTCCATATATAAACCGTCGAATTCGCCATCTTGTGAACTCTGATTAGCCGACGAGATCTCGAGCTGATCGGTTTGGCGGTGTGCAGGAAAGAACCCCCGCAGGCATTCCTCTCGTATATTCGAGCGTGTTACCACGAGCTCCGAATGGCTCTGACAAGATGGCGCTCAGTAAGCTGCGATAGGCTCGCAAAATTTTGAGCCAATCTTGCCGATTTGCTGCAAGCGCCAATATCTCCCTAAGACCACTTGTACATTATAGTGTGCGTTGCCTGCCGTCATATTTTTTTTTTCAAGATAACTCGAGAGGGATTACGTACAATAGTCATCTCGCGATTATGAAATCAGGCATGTGTGGAAGCGGTTTGAGCATACGCTTTCCCTCAAGTTTTGAGAAAATGTACAGTAGTTTATTCTAGGCACATGCGTCGTCACATGCCACGAAAAGTGACCTTGAGGTGCGTTTCGCATACCGTGACGCCACATCAAAATTCAGGCTGCAGCATGGACGTGGCAACCTGCCACACAATGTTACATCATTATCTCCGCATTGAGTGAAAGAAAAAACTGCTTTCACCATGAGAAACACGAGGAAATAGTTATCTTGTCCACGTACGTGCATATGTTACCGCTGACACCTAACGAGCGTATTTGAACAAAAGAAACAATTTCTAATGTCATCAGCATATCTTGGAGAACTTCACCAATTTGTGGCATTTATGACGTCCGTGTATCTAACCTCTTTCATGATAACTTGGTTCACTGGCTTATGTGCACTTGGTATGTGGCCAGACAGACAACTTTGACCACTAGATAAGTGCCGCTAGGTTTGTGTCAACTAGCATGTGCCCCATCTTAGTCGATCCCTCGAATAGGTATGTTTAACACTCTTAAAAAGAAATCCCTTAAAATTTATCCTGCGCTCGACGGGAACGGAACCACTGCCGCGCACTGTTTCCAGAAGCGCAGCAGCGTGACGGTTCAGCGCGCTGCGCCACGAATGCGTGCAGGCAGCGAAGGAACGATTCACAGCGTCCGCACGCACCGGCGCTCCTCGCATCTCGGAGGCCGCATGCTCACTTTGCGGCGGCGGCGCTAGAAGGCGCAGCGTGTACAGATGTAAGCGCGGGAGAGCAGTTCGGTGCAGTGGACGCCTCCTACATCAGAGGTTTTGACGGTGGCAGTACGGTTTGTCACTACATCACTCCAATGCTAATCGCATCAACGTGGACGGCCGTTGTAAGACGGCGTGTTCTGGAGTTCGTAACGTAACAGCTGGCAATAAGCACATACTTAAGAAAGCTCCCTTCCGGTGTCGGGAGGACACTGGGGAGTTCGACGTTGTCCCGAATAACATTTGCGCCGGCGTTTCTCCCGAATAACGTTGTTATCGCGAGACCCGCGGGCTCTTTCCGCGTCGCGCACTTTTCGCATCGGTGCACGGAACTGAGAGCCCAGACTCGGAAATATGCGGCTCGCGGTAGAGCAACGCAGCCCACCCACGGCACGCGAATTGCGCGCAGCGAAGCGTGCCTCCCATAGTCGCGGAGGAGCGGATATATTTAAAAGTGCGGCCTACGCGGCACCCCGCAGACTACGTCACCGACGACTGACGCGTCGTGGAGACAGCGCAGAGGAGGCTGAAGGTGGGGGCAGAGACGCGTGGCGAAATAAACGAAGGCGTATGGAGGAACGCCGGCACCCTCTTGTTCTTTTAGTTAGTTAGCTAGTTAGCTGGTCAGTCTGCATACCTGTTCTCACCTGATTCCGAGCAGTGTTTCCGAGGCAACATTCCGCGCTGCGGCAAACAGTTAACGAGGCGATAAGTTACTTTAGTTCGTTATTAGTCAGTGTTTAGTTAACTTGTTTGTAAGTTAGTAAGTTAGCAAGAAAGTTTGCGCGGTTTGCTCGTGTCGCTTGAGTTGTCGCAGTGTTGTCGAAGCAACGCAGTGTTGAGACTAACCGTTACCGGAGCTCTTAACTATTTCATCTATACTGTTTTCTTGGTTACTTAGATATCTTGCTTGCTCGTTTCTCCGTTTGTGCTTGTTTGGTTTTGTGCAGCATTGTCGAAGGGGCAATCAAATTACGACCGACATTTAGTTAACGAGGCTCTTAGTTAGCATCCGGTTGCGTTGCTTGCCTGTTTGTTTGGCCGCTTTATTTCGCGGAGCGTTGTATGTCCCACGCGTTGACTGCTATAACTGGGGCGAGAATTGGTGCGCCAGCGGTTCCAAAGATATGGCTTCCTCACCCACTTGACGTGCGCCCGCGAGCGATATTATAAGTGTCGCAAACCGGAAACAAGTGTAGACGTTTGTGCAGAGTGAAATACGAGGCCGGACCTAACAGTAACGCTTTTTTTTTTCCCGAGACTGACGAGTAGTTGATAATCTCCACGTCGGTAAACACAGGTGCGCGTGCATCCGTAACCATTTCTAGTTGTGGCATTTATGAAGCAATATATTGCCGAAAACTATCAGCGTGCAACATTGCGATGAAGTTTAGGCGAATCCGTATACTGTTCATCGTTGCCCTGCCTCCCATGGGAATATTTGTCACTGTAAGTTTTTTGTCCTCGGACAGCAAGCCCAAACTTCAAAATAGCGAGACGCGGCCTTTTTGTGCTATCGCACAAACTTTATTTCCCGATTTCTTGCTGTCCACCTTCGCAAGAGTCCACGTACCTTCCGTTTTTCTGCGTTTCGCGTCCAAGCATACCTTCTCCGTTAAAACTCGGGAAGCGCGGGGTAGTGGCTGATACCCATAATATCTGGTCGTGTTGCATGCAATCGTCGCTTCAGACGCAGCGCGTTGGCGGGGGCTGCAAAAGTGCGCCCAGCGACGACGCTTTCCTTCTCTTCGACGCTGGAGAAAGAATTGCGGTGAAGGAAAGAAAAAAAAACAGGAAAGAAAAAATAAATCGTGGGCCTCTCGTCGACGACTCGTTTAGTACGGAACCCACCAACGCCGATAGTGCAGCCGTCGAGCAAAAAAAAAAAAGAAAAGTGAGATGGGTGTGTGATGAACGCGACAACAGAGTTTTTGTGCCTTCTCTCTCTCTCTCTCTCTCTCTCTCTCTCTCTCTCTCTCTCTCCCTCTCTCTCTCCGCCATGACCCGTCAAACGACCGCAGACGTGCACGGCCGAGTGTGACGAGCGACGCCGCAAGAGTTGCGTAAGAGAGAGGAAAAAGGTACCTGCGCGGTGTGAACTTGGCTACGACTCCCGCGCGAAACGTTTTACGCCTTTGTTGGTGTAATTTTCGCGGATAACGGCTGTCGTCGTCATTACCGCGTGCTTATTATGCCTTCCCAAACGCCGTGCGACCGGTGTTTTACCCTCGGGTAGACTGTGGAACACGTAAACGGGCAAGCCTTCCTTGCGGGACAGGAATCGGTGGTGGAGGTTACTCCCTTTGAGGTGCAAGTATGTACCGCAGTACAGACGCACTATATCTTTCTCCCCACTCTTACACGCATTTCCTCCTTTAGGAATAAACATCTACAGGAGCAAAGACTTCTCCTAGCAGGACAAAAACTGGTATAAGCAGAGGACGTTCCTAAAGGAACAGTAAACACTTTCAGGGCAGGAACCGGTATAAGCAAAGGGCGTTCTTAACGGAACAGTAACCAGTTTTCTGTTCTGTTACGCCTTTAATGCGCATAGTAGAAGAAAGGAACCCGCTTACTCTACTCTTATAAACGCTGATTGTTTGTCCCCTCAGAAATAATCGAAATAAATGTACAAAAAGATACCGACTATTGCTACGTGAAAAAAAAATAGACACCAAAGGGTATGTACACTTTCTCAGTTTATATTGCAAGATATGCTCACGTCTCAAAAGGTGCAACCCCATTTAAGAATTCTTCGACACATAGAAAGGCGTCAACAATGTTTTCACTCCATCTCCTGTGGAGTTTTCGGAGGAAGTTCTTTTCCACGTCAGACTTGAAGTTTGTTCTAGTCTCGCTTTTCTTCCAGCTTCCCTCTCCTCCAGTGTAGAGTAGCAAACCAGGTGTGATCAGAACGTGGTTACCTTCCCTGGCTTTTCGTATCTATCTCTCTATATCGCTCTCTCCATATATATATCGTTGCATCGAAGGAAACCAACCCAAAGAGGATTCCAGCAAGCTCTCTCTCTCTCTCTCTCTATATATATATATATATATATATATATATATATATATATATATTTCTCTATCTCTCGCTGTCTTTCTCTCTCTCTATCTATCTATCTTTCGCTCTCTCTCTTTCTATCTATCTATCTATCTATCGCTCGCTCTCTCTATCTATCTCTCTCTCTTTCTCTCCCGTTTACGGCGGCTCCGTTCAGTCGCAACGTCGTGTGCAAACGCGCTTCCGGTGATCTACTGCCCCATTCGTTCCACGTCCGAGCCAGATCCGAAAGCTCCGACTGGTCGCCCGCGCTCTCCGGTCTTATTATTTATAGACCGCGCACGAAGAAGCTTCGAAGCGGCGGTATAGCCTCCTGAACGGGAGGAACATAAAAAAAAAATTCAAAGCAGCTCCCAAGAAGTCTGCTTTCTAAAACATTGCCGCCGCCTCCCCCCCCTTACCCAAACACCCAGTAGCCATCTTCTGTCCTTAAAGAAGCAAAACCAAACGGCCAAGTGAACGAGTGATAGAAAAGAAACAAAAAGAAAGAGAGAGAGAAAGAGAAAGAGACAGAAACCGTCTCGCATCGGTTCCTTCCTTCTCAAACGCTTGTTGCGCCCTCTGTCCCTTCTCCGAGCAGAGAGGAAAAGGAGAAACGGTGGAGAGGGTTGGGCAGAGGATTCCCGAATGTCTTCTTCTTCGACCAGAATAGTCTCTCTCCTGCCAAGAGCCCTCCTTGTTCACCATGGCCGACGTGTTGTTCTGTACCGATGTTATTCTCTCGCTGACGGTGCCCATGTTTCTTCGGGATTTAGATATTGCCGCTTCATGCCTTTCGGACGACGATCGTCGACACCTCATCTCATATTTTCCTTTAGGTTGTTATAGCATGTCCAGCCTGTCTCTCTAGCGGATTAAGTTACTGGTCATTGGCGCAGTTACTGGTCGCTGTAGTTAATTACATTTTTAAATGAAGTAATTGGAATTGGATACTTTCGTTTTTGTAACTTGTACAATTCCACAACGAAGATCACCTGCCGATGTTCATAGAGCTGGCTCGACAGAATGCATCCAGCGAGTCCCTGTACTCTAGGACGTTTTCGTGATCGCTCTAATTACCAGTGAAAGTTTACCCAGGGCATTTACAACAATGATAACTTCGAATCCCCTGTTTTTTTTTTCCTGGCTTTCCCCGACTGTTATCCTTTAATAAAGATTCACATGCAGTCTAGACACTTGCCGATTTATTCTCAGAAAAAAAATACAACGAGGGTTTCTAACTACGAAAACCCACAATTTTTAAAGAACTACTACAAGTAAAGGATGTAAATCAGGTGGGACGCGCAACGCAATTTCACTGAACCACGTGTTTCCCCAAATTCCAACCATCTTGCCAGGCACACACTCACAGAGCTAGAAAAAAGATTTTCAGATAGCGTAGGCTCACTTGAAAAATTCGCTTCCTTCAGTCATACCAGCTCCTCCCATAACCATGCTACAAACCATTTTATCCAGGGCGCTGTCATTTGGGGGTCACAGCGCCACTTCTCGATCCGGCACCATGTTGGTATGTGGGAACGCCCAGGAGGGTGCACCGCGAACGTGCTGTTAATGACTAGTGTCCAGTTTTCGCGTTTTTTGACAAGTCTCGACAAGTATATTTTTCTGATTGGGAAACTTCTTAGCGTGTCGCTACTAAGTTTTGAGCTTCTATAGAATCGCACTATCGAGCGGCGTCGTGTCTACAGGCGTTGCCACAGCTCTACCCGCGCTCAAAATAGGAGGCGAGTTAAGCCTAAACATTGTCCATGCATACAACGTGTTATTGTATCTCTAGCTTTGAACTCTACTACGGTATCACTCAGGTGACAACAGTCAGAGCTGTCTCCGTGTGCCACGCGGTGTGCCGCAGCGGCATCCAATCCAGGTGACTATAGCAAAACTCCGAGGAAACGCGTTTTGCTAGCTTTCGTGCTCTTAAAAATTTTCGCTGTGTGATTTTCTAAGCATCGTTTACCTCTAACCCGGGGTATCAAGCTTGACAACATAAACAACTAAAAAATAACTTGACCGGAAGCGCCGTTAGCACGAAGTACTGGATACAGCCACCTGCTGACAGTGACAGTGACAGACGTATTTATCTATCTATTTATCTATCGGGAAAATATTGCCATTCTCCCAACTGTTGAACGAAGCTACAAAGGAAACACGTAGGGGGCCCTTGGAAAGAAAGCTTCGTGGTTGAAGAAAAATTCATCCTGGGTCTCAAGTAAGTCCTCTACGATGACCTCCATGTAATTTCTTTAGCGCAAATGAGAACACTTTACAAGGGTCCTTTCCAAAAGCCTGTTCTGGACTTAATTCTTCCGCTGATCCCTTTAGTGTGGCGATGGTACAGCTTCGCGTTTTAACACCGGGAACGTTTGTGACCCCGTTTTGCAATTTCCCGAACACAACAAGGGCAACTTCGGGCTAAATTATTTCGTAATTAATCTCATTTTCTTCTTCACGGCAATATTCAATAGTTATTATCCGATGCACATTCGTGTCGGGTAACCAATTTCAATGTTATAGGTGTTTATTCTTGTTATTCTTACACATATAGAAATCTTTATTATTCTTCACTTCTATCAGCCAACTTTCGATCGATTCCGCAGCCTCCACACCCCAAAAACAAACGAAACATAGAGGAGTCGGTGCCCTAATTACACTGAGGAACAACTAACACATCAATCAGCCATCCGACATTAGGCGTACCATACACTGCGTCGCTTCACAGAACGACGTTGGACAGCGGCACACCGAGGGTTCCGGGCGAGCGAATGCTAATTACTTTTCCATTTCTTGTCTCTTTTTTTTTCAGTTATGCTAGCTTCTATGATACCCTAGGGCAATGTTCCCATTTCGCGTACGCGGTCCAAGAAGAGCGCGGGGCGGAGGAAGTGTAATAAATTGGGGCTGGTGGACAGACTCTCCGTGAGCGAGTCAGCGGGCATAGGTGCGCGAAAACGATTCGTACGTCGTCACCATTCGGACTGGTTGCCTCTGCCAACCGATCAGAGTGCAGCCAGGCGTTACAAATAACGTCGTCGTGGCTAGGTGAGTGGGCCGAAGGCCAACGAATAACCGCGTTTGCGCACAACGTCGAATGTTCCGTGCACTGCATATAGTTCATTAAAACCACACTGTCTAAGAAGTGTGTGGGGGGGAGGGCCTACCGGGAATGCTAATGGAAAACGATTTGGCCTTTTCTTTATGAAGCGCGACAACTGTTACTCTGTCTTTAAGCCATCGCCACCTGAGCTCGCTGAAAATGGTGCAGTTGTTTGCAACAGGTACGACGGAACAGTTCTGCTTCCAAGCGGTGTGGCTACGTGGCCCTGCACTATCAATCAAAGGCACACCCTTTGGGGTGTATATCTGCCACACAACAATAACCGTCATCTGCCTTGCTTGCGTTTCCTTTCTTGAAACGCCGCGCCCGCTACTTTCCTGTCGGGAATGCTATGTCGTGCTGATAACGTGCATGCCGTTCGTTACTGGGAAGTACCGGGCTCGCAGCGTTAAAGAAAGGAAATGCGGACAAGACAGATGACGTTTATTGTTGTGTAGCAAAGTACAACCCATGGGTTTAATTTTGTTTTAGAGTGTGTACATGCTCAACGCGACTACAGACAACGGTTGAGAACGTGAGCTCTGCCAGGTACAGCAAACCACAGAAGCTTACGTAGTGTGTGGTCCGAGACAGAGGTGAATATTTCCACGTGCTCAGAAAGTAGCCTGGTATTCGTATTTTCAACTGGAACTATAGCGCTTGTAAAAAGACATAGTGTCATTAATAATAATATTTGGGGTTTTACGTGCCAAAACCACTTTCTGATTATGAGGCACGCCGTAGTGGAGGACTCCGGAAATTTTGACCACCTGGGGTTCTTTAACGTGCACCTAAATCTAAGCACACGGGTGTTTTCGCATTTCGCCCCCATCGAAATGCGGCCGCCGTGGCCGGGATTCGATCCCGCGACCTCGTGCTCAGCAGCCCAACACCATAGCCACTGAGCAACCACGGCGGGTCATAGTGTCGTTCTGTTTTACTGGCTACGATTACAAGCTGGTCATTAGATAGATAGATAGATAGATAGATAGATAGATAGATAGATAGATAGATAGATAGATAGATAGATAGATAGATAGATAGATAGATAGATAGATAGATAGATAGATAGATAGATAGATAGATAGATAGATAGATAGATAGATAGATAGATAGATAGATAGATAGATAGATAGATAGATAGATAGATAGATAGATAGTGCGAACGACAAAACTCGGCGAACTGTGTCCAAGAGTCGTTGTGTTCTAGTTAGTTGCTTAGTTTAAAATATCATTGTGGTGTACGGGCTCAGGACGGCAGAAACAAGTGCGAGTGAACGTAACAAGTGCGGTGCGTAGCTAAGTTGCTTACGAGAAGTTTTAGGAGCTGCGCTAGAAGTGCGTGACCGAATGAGCCGATGAGCTCCACTTTTCACCGTCCTGCACTCAACTACTGTCGCGGCCCGTCGCTGGATGGAGTGTCGAGTGCCCCCATTTTAGTCATTTCAGTGCCAATAGCGCACGCACGTTTCGGGCTAGCATGTGCCGCAGTTTCCGGGAACGGACGTTAGGTTAGTTAAACAGAGCTATAATGACCTGTTTCCGAAGAGAGGTGGGCGTGCCGATATCATCATGTAGGCCCCTGGGTCCCTATGCCATTAATTTTGCCCGGTATAACAGCGACAGAGACCGCTGCTGTCATCGGAAGCATAGAAGTTTCTTTGGCTTTTTCTTCTTCTTTCGTTTTTTTAATGGCAGCGCATGTCTGGAGACACTGAGTCAAATCGATCGTGCCTCAAAGCACGCCCCTGAGTAGACTTCGTATTTAGCCGATTTTATCAAGAACGTAGGGCTCTGGGCGTGGAAGCATCTATCTATCTAGCTAGCTAGATAGCTAGCGTTTGACATGAGACCGAAATTGGCAGGCTGAGTCGGCTTGTCGGGCTGTAATCGGCCTACCAAATCCGTGTAAATACAATTGGGCGTCGCTGAGCGAGCGTCGAGTCGAAACAAGCCAGCTCAGCGGCCCGACCCATCTTCACCGCGCATGTAAATGCGGACGAGTTGGACCAACCATGCAGCTGCGAGACC